>NC_057812.1:563275784-563575784 GCF_018294505.1 Triticum aestivum | reverse complement strand
CCTTGCGAAGGTTAAAACAGCACCAACTTGACAAACTATCGTTGTGGTTTTGATGCGTAGGTAAGAACGGTTCTTGCTAAGCCCGTAGCAACCACGTAAAACTTGCAACAACAAAGTAGAGGACATCTAACTTGTTTTTGCAGGGCATGTTATGATGTGATATGGTCAAGACATGATGCTAAATTTTATTGTATGAGATGATCATGTTTTGTAACCGAGTTATCGGCAACTGGCAGGAGCCATATGGTTGTCGCTTTATTGTATGCGATGCAATTGCGCTGTAATGCTTTACTTTATCACTAAGCGGTAGCGATAGTCGTGGAAGCATAAGATTGGTGAGACGACAACGATGCTACGATGGTGATCAAGGTGTCGCGCCGGTGACGATGGTGATCATGACAATGTTTCGAAGATGGAGATCACAAGCACAAGATGATGATGTCCATATCATATCACTTATATTGATTGCGTGTGATGTTTATCTTTTATGCATATTATCTTGCTTTGATTGACGGTAGCATTATAAGATGATCCCTCACTAAATTATCGAAGTATAAGTGTTCTCCTTGAGTATGCACCGTTGCGAAAGTTCTTCGTGCTGAGACACCACGTGATGATCGGGTGTGATAGGCTCTACGTTCAAATACAATGGGTGCAAAATAATTACACACGCGGAATACTCAGGTTTAACTTGACGAGCCTAGCATATAACAGATATGGCCTCGGAACACGGAGACCGAAAGGTCGAGCGTGAATCATATAGTAGATATGATCAACATATTGATGTTCACCATTGATACTACTCCATCTCACGTGATGATCGGACATGGTTTAGTTGATTTGGATCACGTGATCACTTAGAGGATTAGAGGGATATCTTTCTAAGTGGGAGTTCTTAAGTAATATGATTAATTAAACTTAAATTTATCATGAACTTAGTACCTGATAGTATCTTGCTTGTCTAAGTTTGATTGTAGATAGATGGCTTGTGCTGTTGTTCCGTTGAATTTTAAAGCGTTCCTTGAGAAAGCAAAGTTGAAAGATGATGGTAGCAATTACACGGACTGGGTCCGTAACTTGAGGATTATCCTCATTGCTGCACAGAAGAATTACGTCCTGGAAGCACCGCTAAGTGCCAAGCCTGCTGCAGGAGCAGCACCAGATGTTATGAATGTCTGGCAGAGCAAAGCTGAGGACTACTCGATAGTTCAGTGTGCCATGCTTTACGGCTTAGAACCGGGTCTTCAACGACGTTTTGAACGTCATGGAGCATATGAGATGTTCCAGGAGTTGAAGTTAATATTTCAAGCAAATGCCTGGATTGAGAGATATGAAGTCTCCAATAAGTTCTATAGCTGCAAGATGGAGGAGAATAGTTCTGTCAGTGAACATATACTCAAAATGTCTGGGTATCATAATCACTTGACTCAACTGGGGGTTAATCTTCCTGTTGATAGTGTCATTGACAAAGTTCTTCAATCACTGCCACCAAGCTACAAAAGCTTCGCGGTGAACTATAATATGCAAGGGATGAATAAGACTATTCATGAGCTCTTCGCAATGCTAAAAGCAGCGGAGGTAGAAATCAAGAAGGAGCATCAAGTGTTGATGGTCAATAAGACCACCAGTTTCAAGAAAAAGGGCAAAGGGAAGAAGAAAGGGAACTTCAAGAAGAACAGAAAACAAGTTGCTGCTCAGGAGAAGAAACCCAAGTCTGGACCTAAGCCTGAAACTGAGTGCTTCTATTGCAAGCAGACTGGTCACTGGAAGCGGAACTGCCCCGAGTATTTGGCGGATAAGAAGGATGGCAAAGTGAACAAAGGTATATGTGATATACATGTTATTGATGTGTACCTTACTAATGCTCGCAGTAGCACCTGGGTATTTGATACTGGTTCTGTTGCTAACATTTGCAACTCGAAACAGGGGCTACGGATCAAGCGAAGATTGGCTAAAGATGAGGTGACGATGCACGTGGGAAATGGTTCCAAAGTCGATGTGATCGCGGTCGGCACGCTACCTCTACATCTACCTTCGAGATTAGTATTAGACCTAAATAATTGTTATTTGGTGCCAGCGTTGAGCATGAACATTATATCTGGATCTTGTTTGATGTGAGACGGTTATTCATTTAAATCAGAGAATAATGGTTGTTCTATTTATATGAGTAATATCTTTTATGGTCATGCACCCTTGAAGAGTGGTCTATTTTTGATGAATCTCGATAGTAGTGATACACATATTCATAATGTTGAAATCAAAAGATGCAGAGTTGATAATGATAGTGCAACTTATTTGTGGCACTTCCATTTAGGTCATATCGGTATAAAGCGCATGAAGAAACTCCATACTGATGGACTTTTGGAACCACTTGATTATGAATCACTTGGTACTTGCGAACCGTGCCTCATGGGCAAGATGACTAAAACGCCATTCTCCGGTACTATGGAGAGAGCAACGGATTTGTTGGAAATCATACATACAGATGTATGTGGTCCAATGAATGTTGAGGCTCATGGCGGATATCATTATTTTTTCTCCTTCACAGATGATTTAAGCAGATATGGGTATATCTACTTAAAGAAACATAAGTCTGAAACATTTGAAAAGTTTAAAGAATTTCAGAGTGAAGTTGAAAATCATCGTAACAAGAAAATAAAGTTTCTACGATCTAATCGTGGAGGAGAATATTTGAGTTACGAGTTTGGTCTACATTTGAAACAATGCGGAATAGTTTCGCAACTCACGCCACCCGGAACACCACAACGTAATGGTGTGTCCGAACGTCATAATCGTACTTTACATGATATGGTGCGATCTATGATGTCTCTTACAGATTTACCGCTATCGTTTTGGAGACGGGCGCATTCACGTTAAATAGGACACCATTAAAATCCGTTGAGACGACGCCTTATGAACTGTGGTTTGGCAAGAAACCAAAGTTGTCTTTTCTGAAAGTTTGGGGCTGCGATGCTTATGTGAAAAAGCTTCAACCTGATAAGCTCGAACACAAATCGGAGAAATGTGTCTTCATAGGATACCCAAAGGAGACTGTTGGGTACACCTTCTATCACAGATCCGAAGGCAAGACTTTTGCTGCTAAATTCGGAGTTTTTCTAGAGAAGGAGTTTCTCTCGAAAGAAGTGAGTGGGAGAAAAGTAGAACTTGATGAGGTAACTGTACCTACTCCCTTATTGGAAAGTAGTACATCACAGAAACCGGTTTCTGTGACACCTACACCAATTAGTGAGGAAGCTAATGATAATGATCATGAAACTTCAGATCAAGTTACTACCGAACCTCGTAGATCAACCAGAGTAAGATCCACACCAGAGTGGTACGGTAATCCTGTTCTGGAAGTCATGCTACTAGATCATGATGAACCTACGAACTATGAAGAAGCGATGGTGAGCCCAGATTCCGCAAAATGGCTAGAAGCCATGAAATCTGAGATCGGATCCATGTATGAGAACAAAGTGTGGACTTTGGTTGACTTGCCCGTTGATCGGCAAGCAATTGAGAATAAATGGATCTTCAAGAAGAAGACTGACGCTGATGGTAATGTTACTGTCTACAAAGCTCGACTTGTTGCGAAAGGTTTTCGACAAGTTCAAGGGATTGACTACGATGAGACCTTCTCACCCGTAGCGATGCTTAAGTCTGTCCGAATCATGTTAGCAATTGCCGCATTTTATGATTATGAAATTTGGCAAATGGATGTCAAAACTGCATTCCTGAATGGATTTCTGGAAGAAGAGTTGTATATGATGCAACCAGAAGGTTTTGTCGATCCAAAGGGAGCTAACAAAGTGTGCAAGCTCCAGCGATCCATTTATGGACTGGTGCAAGCCTCTCGGAGTTGGAATAAACGCTTTGATAGTGTGATCAAAGCATTTGGTTTTGTACAGACTTTTGGAGAAGCCTGTATTTACAAGAAAGTGAGTGGGAGCTCTGTAGCATTTCTGATATTATATGTGGATGACATATTATTGATTGGAAATGATATAGAATTTCTGGATAGCATAAAGGGATACTTGAATAAGAGTTTTTCAATGAAAGACCTCGGTGAAGCTGCTTACATATTGGGCATTAAGATCTATAGAGATAGATCAAGACGCTTAATTGGACTTTCACAAAGCACATACCTTGACAAGGTTTTGAAGAAGTTCAAAATGGATCAAGCAAAGAAAGGGTTCTTGCCTGTGTTACAAGGTGTGAAATTGAGTAAGACTCAATGTCCGACCACCGCAGAAGATAGAGAGAAAATGAAAGATGTTCCCTATGCTTCAGCCATAGGCTCTATCATGTATGCAATGCTGTGTACCAGACCTAATGTGTGCCTTGCTATAAGTCTAGCAGGGAGGTACCAAAGTAATCCAGGAGTGGATCACTGGACAGCGGTCAAGAACATCCTGAAATACCTGAAAAGTACTAAGGATATGTTTCTCATATATGGAGGTGACAAAGAGCTCATCGTAAATGGTTACGTTGATGCAAGCTTTGACACTGATCTGGACGATTCTAAATCGCAAACCGGATACATGTTTTTACTGAACGGTGGAGCTGTCACTTGGTGCAGTTCTAAACAAAGCGTCGTGGCGGGATCTACATGTGAAGCAGAGTACATAGCTACTTCGGAAGCAGCAAATGAAGGAGTCTGGATGAAGGAGTTCATATCCGATCTAGGTGTCATACCTAGTGCATCGGGTCCAATGAAAATCTTTTGTGACAGTACTAGTGCAATTGCCTTGGCAAAGGAATCCAGATTTCACAAGAGAACCAAGCACATCAAGAGACGCTTCAATTCCATTCAGGATTTAGTCCAAGTGGGAGACATAGAAATTTGCAAGATACATACGGATCTGAATGTTGCAGACCCGCCGACTAAGCCTCTTCCACGAGAAAAACATGATCAGCACCAAGGCTCCATGGGTGTTAGAATCATTACCGTGTAATCTAGATTATTGACTCTAGTGCAAGTGGGAGACTGAAGGAAATATGCCCTAGAGGCAATAATAAAGTTATTATTTATTTCCTTATATCATGATAAATGTTTATTATTCATGCTAGAATTGTATTAACCGGAAACATAATACATGTGTGAATACATAGACAAACATAGTGTCACTAGTATGCCTCTACTTGACTAGCTCGTTGATCAAAGATGGTTATGTTTCCTAACCATAGACATGAGTTGTCATTTGATTAACGGGATCACATCATTAGGAGAATGATGTGATTGACTTGACCCTTTTCGTTAGCTTAGCACTTTATCGTTTAGTTTGTTGCTATTGCTTTCTTCATGACTTATACATGTTCCTATGACTATGAGATTATGCAACTCCCGTTTACCGGAGGAACACTTTGTGTGCTACCAAACGTCACAACGTAACTGGGTGATTATAAAGGTGCTCTACAGGTGTCTCCGAAGGTACTTGTTGGGTTGGCGTATTTCGAGATTAGGATTTGTCACTCCGATTGTCAGAGAGGTATCTCTGGGCCCTCTCGGTAATGCACATCACATAAGCCTTGCAAGCATTGCAACTAATAAGTTAGTTGCGGGATGATGTATTACGGAACGAGTAAATAGACTTGACGGTAACGAGATTGAACTAGGTATTGAGATACCGACGATCAAATCTCGGGCAAGTAACATACCGATGACAAAGGGAACAATGTATGTTGTTATGCGGTCTGACCGATAAAAGATCATCGTAGAATATGTGGGAGCCAATATGAACATCCAGGTTCCGCTATTGGTTATTGACCGGAGACGTGTCTCGGTCATGTCTACATTGTTCTCGAACCAGTAGGGTCCGCACGCTTAACGTTACGATGACAGTTTCATTATGAGTTTATATATTTTGATGTACCGAAGGTTGTTCGGAGTCCCGGATATGATCATGGACATGATGAGGAGTCTCGAAATGGTCGAGACATAAAGATCGATATATTGGACGGCTATATTCGGACACCGGAAGTGTTTCGCGTGATTTCGGAGAAAACCGGAGTGCTGGAAGGGTTACCGGAACCCCTCGGGGAAGTATTGGGCCTTAGTGGGCCTGAGGGGAGAGATAGGGCAGCAGCCCTGGCGCGCCCCCTCCCATGGGGAGTCCTAATTGGACTAGGGGAGGGGGGGCACGGCCCCTCTTTCCCTCTCCCTCTCTTTCCTTCCCCCTTCCCTCTTACTAGTTGGACTAGAAAAGGGGAGTCCTACTCCTACTAGGATGAGGACTCCCCCCTCCTTGGCGCGCGTCAAGGGCCGGCCGGCCTCCCCCCTTGCTCCTTTATATACAGGGGCAGGGGGGCACCTCTAGACACACAAGTTGACCTTCGTGATCGTTCTCTTAGCCGTGTGCGGTGCCCCCCTCCACCATAATCCTCGATAATATTGTAGCGGTGCTTAGGCGAAGCCCTGCGATGGTAGAACATCAAGATCGTCACCACGCCGTCGTGCTGACGGAACTCTTCCCCGACACTTTGCTGGATCGGAGTCCGGGGACGTCATCGAGCTGAACATGTGCTAGAACTCGGAGGTGCCGCAGTTTCGGTGCTTGATCGGTCGGGCCGTGAAGACGTACGACTACATCAACCGCGTTGTGCTAACGCTTCCACTTCCGGTCTACGAGGGTACGTAGACAACACTCTCCCCTCTCGTTGCTATGCATCACCATGATCTTGCGTGTGCGTAGGAATTTTTTTGAAATCACTACGTTCCCAACACTTGTAGCCTGGTTGCAGTGATTGAAGAACTATGTCAATGACACTATCAACAGGAAGATTAACTCCCAGCTGAGTCAAGTGGTTGTGGTACCCAGACATTCTGAGTATATGTTCACTGACAGAACTATTCTCCTCCATTTTGTAGCTGTAGAACTTATTGGAGACTTCATATATCTCAATCCGGGCATTTGCTTGAAATATTAACTTCAACTCCTAGAACATCTCATATGCTCCATGACGTTCAAAACGTCATTGAAGTCCCGGTTCTAAGCCTAAAGCATGGCACACTGAACTATCGAGTAGTCATCAGCTTTGCTCTGCCAGACGTTCATAACATCTGGTGTTGCTCCTGTAGTGGGTTTGTCACCTAGCGGTGCTTCCAAGACGTAATTCTTCTGTGCAGCAATGATGATAATCCTCAAGTTACATACCCAGTCCGTGTAATTGCTACCATCATCTTTCAACTTAGCTTTCTCTAGGAACGCATTAAAATTAAACAGAACAACAGCACGGGCCATCTATCTACAACAACATAGACATGCAAAATACTATCATGTACTAAGTTCATGATAAATTAAAGTTCAATTAATCATATTACTTAAGAACTCCCACTTAGATAGACATCCCTCTAATCATCTAAGTGATCACGTGATCCATATCAACTAAACCATGTCCGATCATCACGTGAGAGGGAGTAGTTTTCAATGGTGAACATCACTATGTTGATCATATCTACTATATGATTCACGCTCGACCTTTCGGTCTCAGTGTTCCGAGGCCATATCTGTATATGCTAGGCTCGTCAAGTTTAACCCGAGTATTCCGCGTGTTCCTCCGGTAAACGGGAGTTGCATAATCTCATAGTCATAGGAACATGTATAAGTTATGGAGAAAGCAATAGCAGTAAACTAAACGATCAAAGTGCTAAGCTAACGGATGGGTCAAGTCAATCACATCATTCTCTAATGACGTGATCCCGTTCATCAAATGACAACTCTTTGTCCATGGCTAGGAAACTGAACCATCTTTGATTAACGAGCTAGTCAAGTAGAGGCATACAAGTGACACTCATTTTGTCTATGTATTCACACATGTACTAAGTTTCCGGTTAATACAATTCTAGCATGAATAATAAACATTTATCACGATATAAGGAAATGTAAATAAAAACTGTATTATTGCCTCTAGGGCACATTTCCTTCATCTTTTTGGCCCCTATTAGATCCGTTTGCCCTAATTCTTGGCCTATAAATTCCCATATATTCCGAAACTCTTGAAGCGAGACCCGAAACAATTTTAACGCCACCGCAAGCCTACATTCCAAAGTGATCCCATCCGCAGCCCTGTTCCGGTACTCTGTCGGAGGGGGCAATCATTGGGAAGCCATCTTCATCAACCTTACCGCCTCCATGATGATGTGTGAGTAGTTCCTTCAGGACCTACAGGTCCAGAGTAGTAGCTAGATGGTCCTCTCTCTCTCTCTCTCTCTCTCTCTCTCTCTCTCTCTCTCTCTCTCTTTCTCCAATACAATTATCTTCTCTAAGATCCATTTGATGTAATCTTTTGCGATGTGTTTGTTGGGGTCCAACGAATTGTGGCTTTATAATCAGATTATTCATTAAATTATTTTGAATCTCTTGAGGTTTCTTTGTTGCATACTTTTATAGCTTTGTATTTCTCTCTGTTCTATCCGTCTACTTTGGCCAAGTTTGATTGATTTATCTTCAGTGCGAGAGGTGCTTTGTGGTAGGTCCAATCTTGCGGTGACCTTGTTTGTCGGATTTCGGGTTCCGGCAAAACCCTGAAGGTTCGAACACTTGGGTGCGCGTGAAGATCTCTCCCTCTGATCACGCCCTCACACACCTCACGATTTCTAGGCTAGGCACACGAACTCACAACACACGAGACACAAGATTTATACTGGTTCGGGCCACTATTGTTGTGTAATACCCTACTCTAGTGTGGTGGTGGTGGATTGCCTCTTGAGCTGGGGATGAACAGTACAAGGGGAAGAACAGCCTCCTGAGGGGAGGTGCTCTTGTGCTTGGTGAACTTGTGGTTGTCTCAATCGATCTCTCTTTTTTAGCTATGGTGGTGGCTAGTCCTATTTATAGAGGCCCTGGTCCTCTCCCCAAATATTTAGCAGGAAGGGAGCCAACAATGGCCAATTTGAAAGGGGACAACTAGTACAGCTTATCTTGACAAAAGTGGTCTTCGCCTGTCAAAGGCTCTGGTGGTGACGCCGTCTTGGGCTCCACGATGACCTCCGTCCTACCATCCTGCTGGTCTTGGTCTCGTTGCGCCGATATGGAAACCTTTGCTTGAAGCCTCGGTACTCTTCGTCTCCGCTTGCTTCCTTAGCACCAAAGAGGAAACAAGGACACTATGCACGCTGGCGCCCGCCTGGCACCCGCCTGGCCTTGGTCGTCAAGGCTCATGTCACTAGAACCTCTCGAGGTTTGTCCTGCCTTGATTTCTCCGCCCCTCGCGAGCCAGCCTGGTGAGGCCGCTCCCGAGGAGGTCTTGTGTCGCCCGCCTCGCGAGGGTTTCGAATGCTTGTTGGTGAATATGAGCCGTACGGGCCCGCTTGCAGAGCCACGCTGTGGGCCACAGGCAGGCAAGTCTGGGTACCGCCGTTCCTAGAATGCCGACAGTAGCCCCCGGGCCCAAGGCGCGCTCGGGCTTGGCTTCGAGGTGAAGCCAAAGGGCAAGTGCGGAGCACCGCAGGCCCCAATAGCCTGCAGCCTTGGTCGACACGTGGCAGTTGATTGGACGTGGGCGTCTCCGCTTCCCCACATTATCTCGGCAACTGCCCGACTGTCAAAAAGCTGGCGTAGACAGAGCTTGCCTTCACTACTTCCTTTCGCATTGCTCTAGATCCCCTTTCTTGCTCCCTGCTTCCGAAATCTCCAGATCTACTCCCATCTCCTTTCGCATTAGCGACCAATGGCGCACCGGAGGGTCAAGCCCGCCTCATCGCCGGCTTGGTACGAGCCCGCTCTCGACGCGCCCAATATCTCGGGGAAGAACCTCGCCGTCATGCGCTTGCTGACGGCGGGGGAAAGCAACGAGAAGGGGAAGACTGGGCTCCGGGCCGGCTTCGACGTGCCAGAGCCCGAGGGAAGCACCTTCTTCCCCTTTTTTATGATCAGCATCATCGCGGGGCTGGTTCCCCCCTTTTCTGATTTCTTCTACGAGGTACTTGACCACTACGGGCTGCAGGCGCTGCATCTTCATCCTAACTCTATCCTTCTCTTGTCAATCTTCGCCTACTACTGTGAGGCGTAGCACGGCGTGATGCCGTCCGTGGCCCTGCTGCGCCACTTCTTCTTCCTCCGCATCAACAATGGCCATACCTCTGGGTGTGCTAATTTCATCGCGGCCGGCAAGGCCAACTCAATCTCGAAGACTGGGAAGAAGGCCAACAGCCTTGTGGGAGCTTGGGGATGAAGAGGACAAGGTTCGCCTGAGCCCGAAAGCCTTGTTCGATGATGAGCTGGTTGTGGCTCTCCACCTCCTGGTCGGGGATGACCAGGAGTACCCGCCGAATGTCTTCGCTCCCTTGTTCTGTCGTAAGGACGGGGCGCTGGTTGTGGCCGCCAGGCCGACCTCTGACGGGTGCGGGCTGGTGCCGCCGGCGCCCACTGGGGCCCCTTTTGTGCCGACGCCAGTGGAGCTGTCTTCTGGTGAGTCCCGTGGGGAGGAAGAGGAGGAGGAGGAGGAGGAGGAGGAGATAACCCGCAAAGGGACGGGGGGCCTCCCCGTTGAGCAAAGCTGACATCATCCGCACCCTTCCTGACGATGACGAGGCTGTGGCCCATCAGGAGAAGGGAGAGTGGCCCGTGATCCTGACGGGGGACAAATCGACGCTGATCTCCCGGGACGCTGCTTCTGCTCCGGCGTTGCCTGGAGCTGCTTCCAGCCCAACTGCTCCTCCTGCTTCTGCTCCCGGAGCTGGTGCGCCCGCGCCTCGGGCCGCGAAGCTTTCCGGCTTCAGGCTCCCGAAGCGGAAGGGCTACGTCGCGGCGGATCAGCAAGTGTTCTCGTCTTGCCTTGTTCTTGCTGCCGATGCTTGTTCCTGACTCTTCTTCCTTGTTGTGAAACTAGGCCAACGCCTGCAGCGAAGAGGAAAAGGGAGAGCGAGGTGGTGCTGCTTGAGCCCAGGTTGCCTCCTGCGGCTACGTCCCTCTCCATGGTGGGGATGGTGCTCATGATTCTCCAGCCCGATCATCCTCGTGATGCTGGGTGGAGCATCCTCGGGAGAAGTCAGCCCCCGACGCCCCGCTGACTCGGGAGGTGCCAGGGTCCAGCTCGTGTGCTGAGGTCCATGAGGCTTAGGAGCTTCCAGCCTCCCAGGGCATGGTGATGACGACGCCATTTCCTCCTCCTTCTGCCATGTCGCTAGCCCCAAGTTCTTTTGCTTCTTCTAGCATCCTGGAGCGGGCCCTTTCTGAGATGGCCTAATACGTTCATTTTGCATCATGCTTTTATATCGATATTTATTGCATTATGGGTTGTTATTACACATTATGTCACAATACTTATGTCTATCTATCTATCTATTATATAATTAAGACAAGAGGCAAACAAACCATTACGTTTATCCACATAGATTAAATTATATTGACCGTTAATTTGAGATATTAACGGTTGAGATTAAAAGATACAACGTTACATACATATATAGTTGTATGACTTACAAATTGCTTTTAACATGTCACGTCTCATCAAACCGAAATGGATTTTTCCTATTAAAAGATCTATCCGAGACCTATGCAATTTACGGCAGCCAACTAGCAACGAGTACAAGTTTGCTATCAAAAGAAAAAAGTCCAAGCACGCTACAAAAAAAAGTCCATGCAAAACATACACGTATAGTAGTGGGACTTCCCCCATAATAGAAGTAATGTGACTCACCACGTGCGAGAACAAAAGGATAGTTCTGATCGTGTCAAAAAAGGAAAGAAAAAAAGAGACCAATTACCTCACGTCATTGCAAGAAAAGAAGTAGTACATGTCAGGCTCTGCATTACAAAATAGTCAGGCCAGACAACATGCATGTGTTGACATCAGGATGACACTATAGATGATATTAGAAAAATGATCATTTGCGTTTCGCCGCCAATCAGGTCTGAAAGTCAAAATGAAATGCAGAAGGGCTTCAGAATTTTTCTGATTACCTCAACTAGAGAAACAACGGGTAGGATTTGTCCATCAGATTGGCTAAATACGCTGCACACTAATGATATCTTTTTACATTATCAGCTAACTTAACCTTAGATTCCATAACTTCTGACATGACTCTCGATCGACCACAATGAAAGGCTATCTCGAACAATCGGTCCCCGTGTCATCGGTGATTGTGGCACCTAATATACCTTCACAAAAAAACCTAATATATCACTACGTACAATTTTTTATTTGTCTACCAATTAATAGGCTAAAAACACAAAAAAATAATTAAAAAAAAACATAGTACATGCCTCATACGCTAAAAGATAGTTCATCCATCTTAACCAGCTCCACCACGGATACATCACAGTGACTAGACGAAAATATGACTATATACAAATTTGCTTTAGATATATGGTCCAACATTATAAAAGGTTCGTATCGGGTGGATGGAGAATACATTTTGATATAAAGAGCAAAAAAAGTTCAAAATGAAAAGCAAAAAAGAGCTAGCATTTTTTGTATTAAGAACTCTACCTACATATATTTACACAAAAAAACTCTACCTACATATGACACATGGAATTAAAAAAATTCTTTTCATCATATAATATGTGTGATGGATATTGGTTCTTCGTTAGTGGAACATGCCTAAGATATATGGACACCTATATGTTGCCATGCGCGAACATGATGAGAAAATATACAAGTAGCGGCGAGAGTTATGTTGAGAACTACAATATATAGGACATTTTGATGAGCATGCCCTCATATATATACATTTTGTATAACAACATGTATGGCAATAAAAACAGTATATAGGACATTTTGATGAGCATGCCCTGATATATACATTTTGTATAACAAAAATGTATGGCAATAAAAACAAACAAGTCTGTCTTCGTCCTATAATACATGCAACCAAAGTACATTCATTTTTATACCCATCTATAAAGAAAATGATCTATCATTTATGATCTTATATAAGTTCCTACATTCATATGATAATAAAGAATGACCAAAGTTGTGCACAGACCATGTCAAAATATAAAATATCAAATGTAACAAATCTAGCCGCGCAAATGTGCAAATACGTTTGTCCACACGGATTAAATTATCTCGATCGCTAATTTACAAGATTAAGGGCTATGATTTAAAGATGAGAACGTTACATACAAATAATATTGTAACGTACAAACAGTGCAATATGTCACGTACAAACAGTGCAATAAATAGATGTTCGATGCAAAAAAATAATAATAAATAGATGCGATCCTTATAGTGTAGAAAGAAAAACAAAAAACAGGAGCAGTCCGGTTGGGACACATTTGAGAAAAAGTGGGAGCATCATGCAAATCCGTTTTGTATTCGACATCCAAAGAACAGATGTTGACATGACCGCTGATGTCATCTACCAATTAGTATTATATTTTATTTGGCTTTCCCTCTGCAATTAGGTAAACAACTACGTACAATCATCCCTCAAATCCTGATCGATGGCAAGGCGCCCCCCACATCTTGATCGATCACAAGGTAGACAAACAATATTAAGGAAGGACAACGCAGCCGGTGTTCTCGGAAGCCACTTTTGCGACTGCAGTCGAAGTCTATGAGAACGGGATCGCCTCATCGGTTGGACCTTTGAAGACTAAGGTCGAGATGAGCAAAAGAAGAAGAGGCGTCATAGAAGGATATTTTTTCTGTTGGCTGAGAAGTATCTTGCGTTGTTGCCTACTTCCTGTCTGACTATTAAGGTACCTTCACGAGCCTCTTTGTCTCCCTAATCCCGCCTATCTCAAACCTAGCTTTGAATCTAGGTTTATTTTTAGTTTCTGGCCTACGGCAGCTCTATCAACTTCTTCCCTATCACCTCATGTTGGTTTGGTCTACACTTGCTACATATCATGCCTCCACATATTGACGTGTTTGGGTATTGCAAATTATACTGTCTTTTGCATAAGCATGCATGCATACATACGGGAGCAGAGTTAATAACAGAATGCCTAAGTGTTCACAGTATTGGCTGCAATGCAGAGTTAAGGATGCACGCGGACTCATCCAGGCATGTTACGTTGAGTGTCCACATGAGGATTAGTAAAGCAACATTATTATAAATAAGTTAGGATGGAATTAGTCCATCTGTATTCCTGAAATCAGACATGCAAGTTACTAGAAAATTTTAAAATACCCTGAATATATATTTTCTCTATTGCTTGAAATATAATCAAAACTAAATATTAGTTCCTTTGGCTATAGTCTTCTTTCTGTATAATTGAAAAAGCTTTCACAGTATGTGCGCCAATTGTAATTTAATATGTTTTGTTTGACAAAATAGATCAGGAAATGTTGCATCCAAATTTATTTGTCTTTATCCATCGGCATGTATGTGTTCTTTTTACATAATTGTTTACATCCTTCTTTTGAATGTGAGTTGTCTGTTGTGCGTACTCACTGCTGACATCTTACCTTTCAGGTCTAAGACAAAATTATCTTTTTTTTGCTGGGCAAGGCAAAATTATTTGACCTATATTCACTATGTCTCTGGTGATCTAGATGATTATTATTAAGCAACATATAGTCTATAAGTACATTCAAGCAGTAAGTTTCTTCTCAATCTGTAAAGTTCCTTTTAGTACTTTTAGAATCTATATATGGATAAATATTATGATTGTTATTCCACTGTAAGATAGATGCAAATCGTGTCAACTACATGCTCAGGTCAAAGTTGGTAGTCAAGACATCTTGCTAATAGCTAATTTTCAAGGCATGCTTTCATTTTTCTTCCACTGCACTGCACAGACATATTTGCTATAATAGTATATGTCCTTTTGTTGGAATAAACTACAGGCTTTCCATGGTACTACAAACAGTTACTGGGGTTAAAAGAAAGGTACAAATAGTCACCAAGATATATGTGACAATTGGAAGGTGCCAACATAAGTGTGTTTTCTCCCCAAGAAACAAAAATAAACACACCTTTGAGTATTTTTTTATTTTTATGAAAAGGAAAATTCGGAGCAAACATACAAAAGTATATTAGTTTTTATCTTTCCACGGTGTGTGGAGTCACATATTTCAGGACAAAATATTGTAATAGTACCTGATACGAGGAAACAATTTCTCTATTGTTGATTTTATTGTGAATCGAGATGACAATGTGTACATGCATGAGACTGCGTACAAAAATTTGAATTGAAAAATAACTCTTATTTGCTAAACGAGTACACCTATATTTTAGAAAATCAATCCAAACTAGCGAATGAACACTCAATTTATTTAAACCGAATAAGCTTTTTGATTTGTATGCTAATTATATATATATGACTATCTTTCTCCAAATCTCAATTTCAAAATGATTTATAAATTTACAACATCAGTTGAACCTATGTATGAAAATTTAAATTTCGGTGTTAATTTCAATTTTCAACTGAAATTACCATTCAGATGTGTATTTTAAATGTGCAAGTATCTTTATTACGAAATAGGTTCCAATGAAATTAGGTGTTTCATACGTGAAACTGAAACATATAACTAAAAAATAGCTATTTAAGTTAGATTTGTTGAGTATGTGTTGATTGCAGACGATCATTGTGTCGTTATAAGGCGAGTCAACAAAAAATACGATGTGTAGTTAACTGGTCTGCAAGAAGATTATACAAGTAAACTGATCAAGATGTATGCTTCAACATTGCCAATGCTAAGAAGGTATGGGAAATTTCACAAAAGATCAGAAGGATAAACACTATTTCTTGATGTTGGTGTACATGCTCAAGAATAAAATATGGAGAGTAAAGATTGTCATACAAGTCTATAGTTTTGACTGGAAGTCCAAAAACCTCGATGAAATATTAATACCATGATTATGATAGTACTTATAAAATATGTGTAGGAACCAGCTTTTTCGCGTGTAGCATAAACAAAGAAATAAAATAAATGCTTGAAGCAAGAGAGAAATGAATGGCAAAAACCCTTATCAAATATGAAAATATGTATAAGCAAAACTAGCCGCGCAAGTGTGCGGGCCACACTGCTAGTTTTTATGAATCGCCATAATTGGAGTGGCATTTATCTAATTTGTTTTTGAGAAGGAAGCAGGGTGTCAACTGGACTGTGCGGGGCACTCTGGCCTGTCTAGACAGCCTTTTCTTTTATGTTTACCACAGACCAGCCCAGTAGTTTTTTAGTTCTTTCTGAAAATGGCTAGCCCAGTTTTTTTGTGATTTATCAAGTAAGTCGCTTTGTCAGGCCTGTTGGGATGCAAACTTTCAAGACGAGGAGAGTTTCATTCGGCTGGCCGAGAAAATGGCCTATCAGTAATGAGAAATGGGTTGTACATTTTTAAAACACATCAAACCGGCAATTAGTTTCAAATATTTTTTTTCATTTCGAGATTTTAAATTGCATTGATTTTATGCGTGGACAATTTGTTGGATTTTATATCGATATACATTTATTTTTAAAATCGGTTTGAATATGACTCGAAATTTCAGGATTAAAAACGGTTCGGACCGCACCGAAATATGTAAATTTTCGTATAATTTTTTAACCGTGACCACAATATGGGCTGTAATGCTAACAAAAATAATATGGGCTCCAAAAATAACCTTAAGAATGAGCAAATGGGCTGTAAATTATTAGAAATAATGGCAGATGGGATGTATGCTATTTCCCACAGACTTGAGGCTTTCCTAAAAAAGGTTGACGCACAAGCAGTGACTATTGTATGTCCATCCAACGACTGTCGTGCTTCTTCAATCTATGCTCTTCCTGCCCAACCGGTCAAACAAGCGCCGACGAGACTGCCTGCTCCCTCCTCCCGTGGCTGGCTGTGCTGCCGCGCAGGCCTCACCGCCCCAGCATACTCCCATCGCTGGCCTAGCCATCCCTCTACTCACCCACACTTGTTGTTATTCTCCGGCGATGGTAGCCAAACTAGTTTTCTCTTATTTTACAATGTTTACATAAAGAGGGAGAATGCCGGCAGCTGGGATTTCGGGCTGGAAAATGAGCAAATATTAGAGACCTATTATGCACAGCTCCAAAAGTCATTTTCAGAATATATAAAAAATACTGAGCGCAAGAAGTTCCGGATGGGGGCCACACCCTGCCCACGAGGGTGGGGGGCGCGCCCCCTGCCTCGTGAGCCCCCTGGTGGCCCTCCGATGTCCATCTTCTACTATATGGAGTCTTTCGATGAGAAAAAAAATCATAAGCCAGCTTTCGGGACGAAACTCCGCCGCCACGAGGCAGAACCTTGGCGGAATCAATCTAGGGCTCCGGCGTATGCGATTAACTGATATGCTCAAAATGAATCCTTATGCTAAGTATATGAAAGATATTGTTACAAATAAAAGAAAGATACCGGAAGCTGAAATTTCCACCATGCTTGCTAATTATACTTTTGAGAGTGGAATACCAAAGAAACTTGGAGATCCAGGAGTACCCACCATACCATGCTCCATTAAAAGAAACTATGTTAAAACTGCTTTATGTGATCTTGGAGCCGGTGTTAGTGTTATGCCTCTCTCTTTATATCGTAGACTTGATTTGAATAAGTTGACACCTACTTAAGTATCTTTGCAAATGGCTGATAAATCAACTGCTATACCTGTCGGTATTTGTGAGGATGTGCCTGTTGTAGTTGCAAACGTTACTATTTTAACGGACTTCGTTATTCTTGATATTCCCGAGGACGATAGTATGTCTATTATTCTTGGAAGACCCTTTTTGAATACTGCAGGGGCTGTTATTGATTGCACCAAAGGCAATGTCACTTTTCATGTTAATGTTATGAGCATACGGTACACTTTCTGAGGAAACAACCTCAAGTTCATAGTATCAACTCTATTGGAAAAATTTCATCGATTATACTTGGAGGTTTTGAATTTCCTCTTCCTACTGTCAAGAAGAACTATGATATTCTTATTATTGGGGATGTGCATATCCCCGTTGAGGTAACCTAGTGTTATTCGAAAATTCTCCGGTTCCATGTTATTCGGAATGAGTTCGTTAACAAGACCTGATCAACCTTGTTAGTGGATTCCTTTTGATGATCATGAGATGGATGAATTTAGAAAACACAACTCCCTGTACCATCTTTTTACTTTATGTTATTTCTATTAAATAAAATAAAAATAGTATTTTCTGTCTATTATCTTAATTATCCGTGCAATATAAAAATACCCCGAAAATAAAAGTCCTCCAAATGTCCTGAAATTTAAATATGATTTTTTCTGAAATATTTGAGAATATTTGGCACTGAGAACACAGCAGGAGGAGCTAGCACTTGGCCACGAGGGTTAGGGGCGCGCCCTACCCCCTGGGCGCGCCCCCTGCCTCGTGGGCCCACGGTGGCCCTCCTCCACTTATCCTTTCACCCACACACTCCTTCTTCCTCCCACAAACACGAATAACTAGCTCAAACCCGAGTCCAAGCTCGTTTTGCTGCCATTTTCGATCTCCTTGCTCAAAGCACCTCTCACAGAACTGCTTGGGGAGATTGTTCCTTGGTATGTGACTCCTCCATTGGTCCAATTAGTTTTTGTTCTAGTGCTTTATTCATTGCAAATTTGTGCTGCCTAGGTGACCATGTTCTTGAGCTTGCATGTCAAATTTATATGGTTCCAAGTAGTTTTGATGCATGATATAGGCTCTAGGCACTTGTAGGAGTAGTTGCTATCAATATTACGGAGTTTGGTTTACTTTTATTTTGAAGTTACTAAAAAAATTCAGAATTTTTCAGAGGAAGAAATATGCTTAGGAAAATGTTCCAAGGTGGCTCTTCAAGAAAGTAAGGACCCAGGCTTGCAATGTGTGATGCTGATGAAGAGCCACTAAGAGACGCTCCAGTGCGTCCTTGTGAATGGCCTTCTGAGAACTTTATGGATCAAGCGGGAATTAAGGAAGAATTTAACGCATATTTGCGTAACGCTGATCTTGTGAGCTTCGACGAAGAGAAGTGCAGCCAGTATCACCATCTCACTAGTTCCTTTGTGAGGAGGTTTGAATTTTCATCTTCACGTAATTCTCCAACTGTCCTGTTCAATCTTTATGAAAATTCTTACACTATGGACTTAGAGGATTTTACCACTGCTTGCAAACTTACACAATGGGGTAGTATCAGGGATCCTCGGAAATCTGAATTTAGAGATTTTCTTCCTAGTATAACTGTGGGGGAATCTAGATATAACACAAGCTACCATAGGGAGCATCCATTTTCCTGTTATACATTATTTTGCTCTCTTCATAGGTAGATGCATAAACGATAAAGATGAAGCATGTCATATGTGTATTCCTGACCTCAGTATTCTTAGGAGTGTTGTGTTAGGAGACAAATCTTATAATTTGGGAGCCATTGTTTGGTGGAATTTATGCAACCCGCATAGCTAATTTTCTTTGTATAGAAATACGTGAAGATGATATTGAATTACCTCCTACTTACCTAGACTTTAATGCTATGGTTCACCACCAGTTTGTTGAGAGGAATGAATCACCTCTCCAGTATCGACTAATCTTTGACAGACGGTGTGCTGTCCGTATTACTCTCCCTGCTCCTACCTTCTTTGATTATCAGGCAAAAGGAAGATACATTATTACCAGAGAGGAGGCTGATGAGTACGAGAGGAGATCTGAGGCCGCTCTTCACCACGCTGCAGCTCAGGAGGCGATAGCCGCTGTATCGCAGTACGACCCCAACTACTATTTTGGATATCCGCCAGGCCAGCCGTGGCCATAGACCAACTTAGGCCAAAAGCCTAAGCTTGGTGGAGTACATATTTCTCATCGACATTACATTTATGTTCACACACTCATTGCTAGATGTCGGTTCTCATACTTTTTCATTATATCACCCATGCTAGTTTATTTTTTTTTTATGCTTTCTTCTTGTGTGTTTAATAAACCTTAAGAAAAACCAAAAATTAGTTGTAGCTTTTAATTAGTTTACTTTCCATGCTTGTAGTAGTAATTAAAAAGAAAACCCAAAAAGATTTCATGTTCTTCTTTTGCTTGTTGGGAGCTTTCCCGTGTAAATAGTTTTATTTCTTTTCTTTTCTTTGGGGGTCGATATGAGAAGACCATGATTAAATTGTTGAAGTGGCTCTTATATGCATAATTGTTGATCTGACAAAAGAGCCCATATTGCCTTGCCTTCTCCTGTTTATTGAATGCTTGCAGATTCTAGCTTAGTCCAATGCACGCGCACTATTATTATTATTCACATCGTTCGGTCGTGCAAGTGAAAGGCAGTTATGACGACATATGATGGACTGGCTGAGATGAGAAAAGCTGGTATGAACTCGACCTCTTTTGTTTTTGTAAATATGATTAGTTTGTCATTCCTGATTCAGCCTATTATGAATAAACATGTTTGCAATGACAACTAGAGATCATAGTTTCTTGTGCCATGCTTGATTAGCTATGAGTTATAATGGTTTACCTTGCGCGCCAACATGCTATTAAAATGGTTATGATGTGGTATGATAGGGTGGTATCCTCCTCTGAATGATTTAAGTGACTTGACTTGGCGCATGTTCACGCATGTAGTTGAAACAAAATCAACATAGCCTGCACAATATTTATGTTCATGGTGGATTATATCCTACTCATGCTTGCATTCGGTGTTGATTAATTTTAATGCATGTTCATGACTGTTGTCGCTCTCTAGCTGGTCGCTTCCCAGTCTTTTCTAGCCTTCACCTGTACTAAGCAGGGATACTGCTTGTGCATCCAACTCCATAAACCCCAAAGTTATTCCACATGAGTCCACCATACCTTCCTATATACGGTATCTACCTGCCGTTCCAAGTAAATTTGTATGTGCCAAACTCTAAACCTTCAAATAAATATCTTGTTTTGTATGCTTGAATAGCTCATGTATCAACTAGGGTTGTCCGTATCTTCCATGTTAGGTGGATTATTCTCAAGAGGAGTGGACTCCGCTCCTCACTCACGAGAAAGTGGCTGGTCACCGGGATGCCCAGTCCCATGCTTTATGCAAATCGAATCAAAATAATTGCAAACAGAACTCCCCCTAGGACTCTTGTTAGTTGGAGGCACTCGTTGTTTCAAGCACGCCATGGATTGATGCTTGTTGGTGGAAGGGGGAGTATAAACTTTACCATTCTGTTTGGGAACCGCCTATAATGTGTGTAGCATGGAAGATATCGCCATCTCTTGGTTGTTATGTTGACAATGAAAGTATATCGCTCAAAATATTATTCACCTCTATTTCAAAACTGAGCTCTGACACCTCTACAAATCCCTGCTTCCCTTTGCAAAGGGCCTATCTATTTACTTTTATGCTGAGTCATCAACCTCTTATTAAAAAGCACCAGTTGGAGAGCACTGCTATCATTTGCATTCATTATTGTTAGTTTACATTGAGTATGACTTGAGTGGATCTCTTTTACCATGAATTACAAAGTCTAGTCAGTCCTTGATCTTTAAAGGTACTCTGCATTTATGTTTTGCGGTCTCGGAAAGGGCTAACGAGATACCATCTTGTTATATCATATTATGATTGTTTTGAGAAAGTGTTGTCATCCGAGATTTATTATTATTGCTCGCTAGTTGATTATGCCATTGATATGAGTAAACTTGTGACCTAAGCGTTTGTGAATGTGGTTATTCATAATCTTTGCTGAAAACTTGAATGCCGGCTTTACATATTTACAACAACAAGAGCAAACAGAGTTTGTAAAAGTTTTTCTTTATCACTTTCTGTTTGTCAACTGAATTGCTTGAGGACAAGCAAAGGTTTAAGCTTGAGGGAGTTGATACGTCTCTGTCGTATCTACTTTTCCAAACACGTTTGCCCTTGTTTTGGACTCTAACTTGCATGATTTGAATGGAATTAACCCGGACTGATGCTATTTTCAGTAGAATTGCTATGGTGTTATTTATGTGCAGAAACAAAAGTTCTCGGAATGACCTGAAACTTCACGGAACACCTTTTTGGAAAATATAAAAAATCATTGCAAAAGATGAAGGCTAGGGGGGCCACCACCAGTCCACAAGGGTGGGGGCGCGCCTGCCCCCCTAGGGCACGCCCTCCTACCTCGTGGGCCCCCTGGAGCTCCTCCTACCTCAAGACCAACTCTATATATTTGCTTTCAGGGAGAAAAAAATCAGAGAGAAGAAATCATCATGTTTTACGATACAGAGCCGCCGCCAAGCCCTAAAACCTCTCGGGAGGGCTGATCTGGAGTCTGTTCGAGGCTCCAGAGAGGGGAATCCGTCGCCATCGTGATCATCAACCATCCCCCATCACCAATTTCATGATGCTCACCGCCGTGCATGAGTAATTCCATCGTAGGCTTGCTGGACGGTGATGGGTTGGATGAGATCTATCATGTAATCGAGTTAGTTTTGTTAGGGTTTGATCCCTAGTATCCACTATGTTCTAAGATTGATGTTGCTATGACTTTGCTAAGCTTAATGCTTGTCCCTAGGGCCCGAGTGCCATGATTTCAGATCTTAACCCATTATGTTTTCATCAATATATGAGAGTTCTTGATACTATCTTGCAAGTCTATAGTCACCTATTATGTGTTATGATCCGTTAACCCCGAAGTGACAATAATCGGGATACTTACCGGTGATGACCGTAGTTTGAGGAGTTCATGTATTCACTATGTGTTAATGCTTTGTTCTGGTACTCTATTAAAAGGAGGCCTTAATATCCCTTAGTTTCCGTAAGGTCCCCGCTGCCACGGGAGGGTAGGAAAAAAGATGGCATGCAAGTTCTTTTCCATAAGCATGTATGACTATATTCGGAATACATGCCTACATTACATTGATGAATTGGAGCTAGTTCTGTGTCACCCTAGGTTATGATTGTTACATGATGAACCGCATCCGGCATAATTCTCCATCACTGATCCATTGCCTACGAGCTTTCCATATATTGTTCTTCGGTTATTTACTTTTTCGTTGCTATTGCTATCATCACTACAAAATACCAAAAACATTACTTTTGCTATTGTTACCTTTTGCTACCATTACCACTACTATCATATTACTTTGCTACTAAATACTTTGCTGCAGATATTAAGTTTCCAGGTGTGGTTGAATTGACAACTCAGCTGCTAATACTTGAGAATATTCTTTGGCTCCCCTTGTGTCGAATCAATAAATTTGGGTTGAATACTCTACCGTCGAAAACTGTTGTGATCCCCTATACTTGTGGGTTATCACTTGGCCGGGTCGAACTCCCACATATTGAATGCCCGTCCTTGACACGGAAAGATCCGGCGGAAGAGCATGACCTGGATCACGTTGACGAACTTGATTTTATTACTTATCATATTTCTTACACAGTTTTGGAGTCCGGTCAGCTCCACTGATGAACCCCAGGATAGGCCCTTCTCTTTCCAGGAGGTGAGCCACGTGGGGATGCCAGATCGAAATTCGGGGGCCGCCGCCTAGTTGGTGTCGCGCGGCTCGGTGATGTAGAACCACCCCGATTGCCACCCCTTCACGGTCTCCACATATGAGCCCTCGAGCCAGGTGACAATAGGCATCTTGCCCACCACGGCGCCTCCGCACTCCGCTTGCTGGCCGACCACCACCTTCGGTTTCATGTTGAATGAACGAAAAGCTATACAAAAGAAAATTCATGGTTAACAATAGTTCTATTCGTTGTAAGAAGTTGAGGGGATAAAAGAGTGCTCTTTGGTGTGTAAACAATTATGTGTGCATCATAATCCTGGGATGTGCCTGGTCGGGGAAACTGTGGGGAATAAACACTAGTCCAATTATGTTTCATTCATCAAATGTAAACTAAAGAGGAGTATTTCGTTCACCACAATGAACTAGCTCATCTTCTTTAAATGTTTTGGCCGCCAAATCAAATTTTATGGAATAATTAGACTAAAAATGTCATAATTTTTGCTATTCTAAGTTCTGCAACCTATTGCTTATATACATTTAATGCTTCAGATTAGGTGGTCTTTGGTTGAATTTCAAAGGTGCAAAGATTCTATAGTATGAGATTTTGAAGATAGGGCTTAGACATGGTCACAAATATGAAGGTGGAATGGAGAGAAAGATGTCTTTGTCTGTGTGTGGGCTTGCTTTGTCACAAGGGACGCCCATTCTCTACATGCACAATATTCTTCCATTTTCTTATGAGTTGTGCAGCTTCGAGTAAACATAAATATGGTCCAAGGTTACCTAATCTTATACTACAATCTAAAAAATCTCCTATATGATTTTTTACAGGTTCAACACTACATGTTCTTAATGTATTTTTGAAACTCAGTCATAATTGTGTTGTGCATATCCTTTCAACATGTTTAATAAATGAGGTCAACATCCATGTTTAGAGCCAAATGCGTGTGGGGGTGTAGCTTCAATCACTACAAAAAAAAGGCACATCCGTGACATTTTGGGCCGGACGAAATTATTTTCTATCATGCTTATGACACTTCTATGACGATAATTGTGACAAAACCCGGTATCATCATAGATGTGGTGGGCTCCTACTTCTATGACAAAAAATCATGACAGAAAATGGGCTTTTCGTCCTGGGCGGGCCGGAGATGCAGCTGCATGACATTCTTCGGGCCGTCCATGATGGAAAAACAATGGTAGAAGCGAGGGCAAGGAAAATATCAGGGAGTTCCCTGTTACGGTGGGTGGTCGGGGGCCGAGCGATGCGCGTTTCTCTCATATACGTACGCGCGTGGGTGCTAGGCATTGGGCTCTAACTAAACCCGAGCGAGGCCTTCGCCTACTGAACCCGAGTGATTGCACTGCAGGCTACGCGTTACTGAACCCGAGCGATCGATCGATGGCTGTTAATTGAACCCGATCGAGCGATTCCTTCACCACACTGTTGCTAACTGAAGCTGATCCATGCTGCCTCTGGATGAACAACGAGCATTGTTGGGTGGGTTTGGATGAACAGTTCCCGGTGGGGGGTTGGATGAACAGGACCCCGTGGTAGTAGAGGTCGTTGCCGCTGGATGAACAGGACCCCAATCGATCGAGCCGGTTGGGGGGGGGGATGAACAGGACCCCATGGAGGGCTGGATGAATAGGACGACCCCATGGAGGGCTGGTTGGACAGTAGCTAGTGGAGGGCTGGATGAATAGTAGCCCATGGAGGGGTGGTTGAACAGGACCCCGTGGAGAGAGCTGGTTGAACAATAGTCGGTGGAGGAGCGGTGGAGGCTGGATGAACAGGAGCCCGTGGATGAACAGTCATAGGTGGAGGCTGGAGGAGGTAGACGATGGATGAACAGTAGCCCATGGAGGCTAGAGGAGGTCGATGGTGGAGATGAACAGTATCCTGTGGAGTCCTGTTTTGTGGTACGCCACACCCCTCCCGATGAACAGGACCCCCGTTTCGACCGTGACGCTCCAACACAAGTCTGTTTCCTCCGTTTTGCGGTACGCCACACCCCTCCCGATCAACAGGACCCCATTTCGACCATAGGAGATCCAAGAGAAGCCTGTTTCCTCTGTTTTGCGGTATGCCAGACCCCTCTTGATGAACAGGATCCCGTTTCGACCGTGGCCGGCCGAACACAAGGCTGTTTCCTCCGTTCTGCGGTACACCAGGCCTCGTTTTGATCGGCTGTTCCGTCCAAGCCGGTTGGCTCCCGATGAACACGACGTACTCCATTGCCTCCCGATGAACATGATGCACTCTGTTGCCTCCCCATGAACACGACGATGACGATGTTTCTCCGTTCTGACCCAGCCATGTACACAAGCCCTGGCCGTACGTATGCGTGAGTAGGCGTTCGAGACCTCACCCGTATGTACGTACGTGGCCGTATTTACTTTCTTGCACCCTGGTTGTACGTACGTGTACGTGCTACATGCGTTCCTCTACTACGACACGTGCACGCCTCTACTACTACACGTGCCCTTCCTTACACAGCCACGGTTCATCACTACAGCCTATAGACAGACCGATCGACCAGTATGTACGTACACCTTCGCGACCAGAATGACAACGCTACGTACGCTTTGACCAGGTGGGTCCCGACTGTCATGCACTTCCTTGCGTGCGAAGATGTAGCTGGTGGGTCCCACCAGTCGGGGGAAACATTTTTTTGTGAAATACGGTGGCCCGTCTGGTGGGTCCCTGCTGTCAGGTGGAGAAATAATTATTTTGCGCCTAATAATGAGGCACTTCCTTGTTGCTACCATGGACCCAGCTGTCGGCCTCTCCACATACAATACTCTTCCGATGGAAGTCGTTCCTTGACCACGTTGACCACGCCGCCGAGAGCACCAGGGCGGTGGATGACAACGAGGCCTAGGAAGGGGATGACATGGAGCCGGGGAAGACGCAGCAGTGGATGCCCACACGGAGAGGAGTACGATGGTTCACTGGTTCGGCTGCAGTGTGAGGATGTTGTCGCCGCATAAAAACAGGATGTGTGGGTGAGTAGAGGTATGGCCTGGCCAGCGGTGGTAATAGTAAGGGGCAGTGAGGCCTCTGCGGCATCACAACCGGCCACGGGAGGCAGGAGCACGTGACACGACCTGCGCTAGTTTGGGCAACTGGAGCAAGAAGACCAGAGGTTGAAGAAGCACTACAGCCGTTGGATGGACATCGTACAGTCACCGAAGCTAAAATCACTCATATTGACTAAGTTGACAAAGCCCTCCGTCCCTGTCAACTTAGTAGGCCCACAAGTCAGCCTCCCACTATGGTGGGTCCCAGCTAGCAGGGGGCATTCATTTTTTGTGCGTAATAAGGAGGCACTTCCTTGTGTGCGAAGATATAGCTGGTGGTTCTGACCTGTCAGCGGAGGGGACATTTTTTTCACGAAATACAGAGGCCCTTCCGATGGGTCCCAGCTGTCAGGTGGAGGAATCGTTATTTTGCGTGTAATAAGGAGGCATTTCCTTGCATGCGGCCGTGGACCCAGCAGTCAGCATCTCCACGTATAGTCCACTTCCGATGGATGTCGTTCGTTGACCACGTTTACCACGCCGCGCCGAGCGCATCCAAGGTGGTGGATGACGGTGAGGCCCCGGACAGCAAGGAGCCGGATATGGGAAGACGCGGGAGTGGAGTCGCAGACGGAGAGGAGTACGAGGCTTAACTGGTTCTTGTGCGGTGTGGTTTGGCAGTCGGTGGAGAAGAACAAGAGGTGTGGAGGTGTGGAGGGATGGCCTGGCCGACGGTGGGGTAGCACTTCACAGCAAAGCATGCTAACCAGAGCTGCTAGCAGTAGGACGTGAGAGCAGGTGGTCCTGGCGGCGCTGGAGGAAGAAGACGAGAGATTGAACATGGATGTCGGTTGTTGTCGGCGTTCTGGGAACGGGGGTCTCCAGACTTGCCTGCCTGTGGCCCGCGGCGTGGCGGAGCTAGCAGGCCGTACGACCCATCTTCACCAACAAAGTATCCAAGACCCTCGCGAGGGGCCAAGCCTCGCAAGGCGGACGATGCAAGACATCCTCTGGAGCAGCCTGGTCAGGCAGGCTCACGAGGAGTGGAGATATCAAGGCGGGGTGAACCTCGCGAGGCTCTCGTGACTTGAACCATGACGGTCGACACCAGGTGGGTGCCAGGCAGGCGCTAGCGCGCGCAGCGTCCTTGTTTCCCCTTTGGTGCAAAGGAGGCAAGCGCAGCCGCGGAGTACCGAGGCCCCAGGCAAAGGTTGCCATTTTCGGTGCAACAAGACCAAGACCATGGACTGCAAGAAGGAGGTCATCGTGGAGCCCAAGACGGTGTCACCCAGAGCCTTTCACAGCCGAAGACCGCTTTAGTCAAGATAGCTTGTACTAGCTGTCCCCCTTCAAATTAGCCCGCCATTGTTGGCTCCCTTCCCGCTCGATATTTGGGAAGAGGACTAGGGCCTCTATAAATAGGACTAGCCACCACCATAGTAGGGGATCGGATCTCATCTCATCCTAGCTTGAGGGGGGATCTCATCTCATCCTAGCTTGAGGGAATCTACACACCACAAGCTCATACGCACAAGAACACCTCAACCTCAGGAGGTTGTTCTTCCCCTTGTATTGTTCATCATCAGCCCAAGAGGCAATCCACCACCACCACACTGGAGTACGGTATTACACCACAACGGTGGCCCGAACCAGTATAAACCCCGTGTCTTTATGTGTTGTGAGTCCGTCCGCAAGATCTTAGCAAGCTAGAGCATAGATCGGTAGGAGGGAAAGACTTCACGCGCACCCCAGTGTTCGAAGCTTAAGGGTTAGCCGGAACCCCACATCCGACATTTGGCGCGCTAGGTAGGGGTGCACCGGAGCTCCTCTTCACCAACCTGCGCCCCGCGCTGCCGCACTTTGCTCCCATGGCAGGTGCCCTGCCACCCACCTCTGCGGCCGACACCAGCAACAGGGAGTCTGGGTACCGAGCCCTGGCCCCCGCCCTGCGGCGAGTGCAGTGGCCGACCAAGTTCAAGCCGGAGACGCCGCCGCGTTACGATGGCGCGGCAGACCCGGTGTCGTTCCTGCTGGCGTATGAGGAGGCTGTCCTCGAAGCCGGGGCCGACGACAAGATCATGGCCAACTGGTTCCCCATGGCCCTCGCCGACGAGCCGCGCGCCTGGCTGCTCAACCTCCCGGGATCCACAGCGGCATCCTTGGGGGAACTCCGCTACCTCTTCACCGCGCGCTATGCGGTGCCGGCGCACCACACAGTCATGACACTGCTGAGTGGCTCTCAAGCACCACCTTCAGATCGCCACGTCAAACCTTTCTTCCGTCAGATTGGGGCAGCCACCAAGCGCCTGGGGGCTCCGCCGGGTTGGGCCGCGCTGGAGGCCGACCTCACCTTCGGCTCGGAAGACCACCCCGACTCCACCGCCGGCTCCGAGGTACTCCCGATGCTCTGCACGCCCACCATCTGCAACATGGACGTTACCAAGACCCTCGTCGATGGCGGCGCCAGCCTGAACTTGCTCTCCGTAGAAGCCTTCAGCCTTCTTCATGTGCCGCTCGAGCGGGTCGGCCTCAGCAAGCCCTTCGTGGGCGTGGGTGGTGGAGCTGCTCACTCTTTGGGGAAGATCCACCTTCCTGTCACCTTTGGCACGAGAGACAACTATCGCACTGAGCTGGTGGACTTTGACATCACCCGCATCAGTTTCCTATACAATGCCATCCTTGGGTATCCAGCCCTGGCCAAGTTCATGGTAGTCACTCACCACGACTACAACGTTCTCAAGATGCCAGGAAGCGGGGGAATCATCACGGTCCCGTGTGAAGAAAGGGATGCGGTGTGCTCCCTTGAGCGCGCCTTCCAAGCCACAGCAATCGACAACCCTGACAGCAGAAGTGAAGGCCCTCCAAAGACCATCCCCAAGAAGAAGCTGACGCGCTGCGCAGGACCCCAAGAAGATGGCGTCATGTTAGGAGCCTTGTCAGGATCAGCGCCCGCTCCAGGGGCGCCTCCCTCCACCGCATAAGAAAGCTCGCCCGGCACCCTCCTCAGGCAAGACTCGGGGGCTCTCTCCTAGAGAGCCTCAGACCTTGCCAACCTCACGAGGGAGGCGCTTGGGCACCACTTGGAAGCGTGCTTCACGGCACGCTTTCATCAGGAGAGCACAGGGCAAGGAGTGCCCACCACCCAGGAGTTCATCACCAAGACCACCAAAGAGCTACAAGACGCGAGAGCCATGCGCGGCAACAGCCGCTCACCGAGCGCGGCTCACCATCCAGGCGAGGGTGCTGAACTGCGCGTTTGCATCGACATCCCAGGGCTCAATAGGGCTGCGTCTCAGGAACGCTTCTGGCCATCACGTGCGGGCCGCTGTGAGGGTCCACCACACAACTATGTTTGCATGCCCTTCGGCTTGCCGAGCGTGGCGTCGGCCTATCAGCGCAACATGCGGAAAGTCCTGGCGGCTCAGGAGGCCAGGTTCCATGCTGTTCCGGAGGAGATGGGGACGGCCTTCAGGGAACCTCCTGAGCCCCCAGAGCCTCCCGAGGCTCAGGGTCCCGGTGGCTCATGAGGAGCCATTCCTTCAACGCGTGGCTTCAGCTGCACCAACTCTACTTCGTCTACAGAACCAGGTGACATCTTCCAAGTTCATTTAAGCTGGGAGCGCCCCTCGGGCTGCATTATTCCCATGCCACATGGGTCCGTCCCCGTGGCATGTATCCCTTTTGCTTATGTCTTTAGCTTACCTTGTTGGGGGCGCCCCTCGGGCTGCATCATCCCCACGCCGCTCGGGCTGGACCCGGTGGCATGTATCTTCCTACATTTACCTAAGCCGATCTGCTCTTCATGCTTAACCTGCCAACTGCTATCACCTGCTCGATCATCGCCTCCCTCGGGGCCTCTACACAGGCACGGCGCTGGTGCATGGGTCCATCCCTGCCACGACTGACAAATCTGAGTTGTTGAGCTCTGGCTCACAGCACGTGCCGTGCACGTCACCTCACCAGGCCCTCAGTGCCTTCACTTCATCTGGACCAACCAGCGGCAGGCAGGCGGCAGTAACGGCAAACAATGTTTCTTCTTGTGCCTGACCACAGGGACCCCACGGGAAGGATATAGTAGGTAGCACCGCGAGTCTCCTTTTCTCTCGTGCGATTCACTTGCGCGTTAAAAGGGGGGCTCCTGAGCATCGCGACTCAGGAGCTCTTACTGGCTCTCCAGCCCTCACCTCTAGCCTTGACCACGGCACCGCGACCTGGCATACCAGTGGCGGCTGAGCTCGCTCGAGGGCCGGGACCTAAGGACGTAGAGCATTAATAAGAGCTCTGGAGAAGGAAAACTCGTACGGACCGGCCTAGCTATGTCGTGTAAGTTGGCGCGCAGCCCTATCGCAACATCAAGAATCACTCGAAGTCAGCAAGATAAGTCTCGCCCTCGGATCGACTAAATATTTGGGCCGAGTAGTCGCTCACACCATGCCGCAACCCCGTTGTGGCCAAGTCATCTTCCTTTCTTTCCTTACCATGGCCGCTTGGGCGCTAAGGGGGACCTCCTGAGCATCGCGCCTCAGGGGCTCTTACTGGACCTCGGTCCGTGCACCTCCTGGCCTTGACCACGTCATCTCGACATAGCATACCAGCGACGGCTGTAGCCGCCTTAGGACCGGGACCAGTCAGCGTAGAGCAACAAGCTATCGCGAGGAAATAAAGGGGGACCGAGCCTTAACAGGACACGCATTCATCAAATCTTCATAACAAGGAAGATAAGTACAAAGGCATTGCAGATCCTTGCATGCCCCCACGGGGTGATTCATGATTCTTCGAAGGAAACAAAAATTGATGCTAAGGGGGTCCTATCTACATCCTTTTGTGGCGGACGCCATCATCAACAGTGGGCCATGAGAGGCCGGCGCCAACCCCATCTAGATCACCGGCGGTGGCCGGACGCCGCAACCCTTCTCCGAGCATGGCGAGAGCTCGGGGGGATGTAGCTGTCGTTGCTCATCTCCGGAGCCTGGAAGAGCTCAGGAGAACTGCTGGACTCCCAAGGGCTGCTGCTGCTGGAGTGGACGCGAGCGGAGCGCGCATCAGCCTCGCGTTCTTCTCCGGAGCAGCACTCCAGTGACGGCCCTCGACGTCGAAGACCTTGAAGAAGAGCATGGAGGCGCCGTCGTACTCAAAGTGGATCGCGAGGGTGCCCCTCGCACGACAGACCCGAGCGATCTCCCCCTAGCCGCGGGTCATGAAGATCTTGCCGGTGGGGACCGCTTCGATCTCCTCTCCGGTCGCCGGAGCGCTACAGTCGGCGTGCCGTGGCCAGAGCTCGAGAGGCCCCCTCGCCGGCATCACGTCGAAGAAGAACCGCGGGAAGCGGATCCAGGAGCTCGGAGGCATCGACGCCCACAGCACCAACTGGCGCGAGGAGTCCACGGCGTGGACGGCATGCGTCGCCGTGGCGCGGCGACCCCGGATGCGGCATGGGTGGTGCTGCTTGTCACTTCGTCCTCCTGAGCCCTCGGCTTGGGCATACAGGGGTAGCGGATAACCTGGAGGAGGCTGCTCGCACCAAGGCCTTGTCACCACCTGCATCGCCGCTTCATCGCGGCGATGGATCGACCTCTTCTTCGGCGGGAGTGGCTCCGGGACATCCCGAGGGGTTTTCCCCTTCTCTTTGGCGGAGAACCTTCTGATAGGCGCCATTGGAGCAAGCAATGAAGCAAAGAAGAAGCGGGCATGCGAGGAAGAGATAGGCGACATGGGCTCCACCCCCTCCCCATTTATAGCAAGAGAAGCCCAACCGGTGTCTCCCACTATCGCAGGTAATGATGGTTTCCCTTGCATGTCGCAAGGACTTGTCAAGTCGTGCAGTTGTAGAGGCAGCATGGGGAAGCGGAGACGCCCACGCCCAATCAACTGCCACGCGTCGACCAAGGCCGCAGGCTTTTGGGGCCCGCGGTGCTCCGAACTTGACCATTGGCTTCGCCGCGAAGCCAAGCCCGAGCGCACCTTGGGCCCGGGGGCTACTGTCAACGTTCTGGGAATGGGGGTCCCCAGACTTGCCTGCCTGTGGCCCGCGGCATGGCGGAGCTAGCAGGCCATACGACCCATCTTCACCAAGAAAGCATCCAAGACCCTCGCGAGGGGCCAAGCCTCACGAGGCGGACGACGCAAGAACTCCTCTGGAGCAGCCTGGTCAGGCAGGCTCGCGAGGAGCGGAGATATCAAGGCGGGGCGAACCTCATGAGGCTCTCATGACGTGAGCCATGACGATCGACACCAGGCGGGCGCCAGGCGGGCGCCAGCACGCGCAGCGTCCTTGTTTCCCCTTTGGTGCAAAGGAGGCAAGCGTAGCCGCAGAGTACCGAGGCCTCAGGCAAAGGTTGCCATTTTGGTGCAACAAGACCAAGATCATGGACTGCAAGACGGAGGTCATCGTGGAGTCCAAGATGGCGTCACCTAGAGCCTTTCACAGGCGAAGACCGCTTTTGTCAGGATAGCTTCTCCTAGCTGTCCCCCTTCAAATTAGCCCGCCATTGTTGGCTCCCTTCCCGCTCAATATTTGGGAAGAGGACCAGGGCCTCTATAAATAGGACTAGCCACCACCATAGTAGTGGATCGGATCTCATCTCGTCCTAGCTTGAGGGGGGATCTCATCTCATCCTAGCTTGAGGGGGGATCTCATCTCATCCTAGCTTCAGGGAATCTACACACCACAAGCTCATACGCACAAGAACACCTCAACCTCAGGAGGTTGTTCTTCCCCTTGTATTGTTCATCATCAGCCCAAGAGGTAACCCACCACCACCAAACTGGAGTAGCGTATTACACCACAACGATGGCCCGAACCAGTATAAAACCCGTGTCTTTCTGTGTTGTGAGTTCATCGAGTTCGTCCGCAAGATCTTAGCAAGCTAGAGCGTAGATCGGTAGGAGGGAAAGACTTCGCGTGCACCCCAGTGTTCGAACCTTAAGGGTTAGCCAGAACCCCACATCCAACAGTCGTTGGATGTAAATCCAACGACTAATGATGTCAGAATCATTTGTTGACTAAGTTGACAATGACTTGCGTCGGCTTCGACCTATTGGCCCACATTTCAGCCTCCAAAAATGTGGCACGTATTCAACCCATTTTTCCAGAATTTACAGTCAATTTGATCTCTTTTTTTAGAATTACAGTTCATTTGCTGGGCTGGGTGAACAAATAATGTAGCGTCCATGCGGCCCATTTATTTTTTCCCTAAAAAATTACTGGCCATTTGCACTTTCTCAAAATACACGATTTTGCTGGGTTGATTCTGTCGGTGTCCTGGGAACGGGGGTACCCAGACTTGCTTGCTTGCAGCCCAGGGCGTGGCTCCACCAACGGCCTGGTACGACCCATCTCCATCAACAACCATTCAAGACCCTCACGAGGGGCCAAGCCTCGTGAGGCAGACGACGCAAGACCTCCTCAGGGGCAGCCCCCCTAGGCTAGCTCCCGAGGGGCGGAGATATCTATGCAAGGGGCACCTCGCGAGGAGCTCGTGACGTGATCCATGACGACCAAGGCTAGGCGGGCGCCATCGGGCGCAGAGTACTTGTTGCCTCCTTGCTGCTAAAGGGGCAAGCGCAGGTGAGGAGCCCCGAGGCATCAGGCAAAGGTTTCCATATTAGTGCAACAAGACCAAGACTAGCAGGACGACAGGACGGAGGTCACCGCGGAGCCCACGACGGCGTCACCACCAGAGCCTTTGTCAGGAGAAGACCACCTTTTGTCAGGATAACTTGTACTAGTTGTCCCCCTTTAAAATTGGCCGTTGTGGGGTCCCTTCCCGCCTAACATTTGGGAAGAGGACCAGGGCCTCTATAAATAGGACTAGCCACCACCTTAGCTGGGAGAGGATCAATTCAGACCACCCTCGCACATACAAGCTCACCAAGCTCAAGAACACCTCTCCTCAAGAGGTTGTTCTTCCCTTGTACTGTTCATCATCAGCCTACAAGGCAATCCACCACACCACACTAGAGTAGGGTATTACACCACAACGGTGGCCCGAACTAGGATAAACCCTCATGTCTCTTGTTCCCTAGGTTTGCCGAATAAGGCTTTGAGATCATTGCGAGAGCGAGCTAGAGAGAGAGATCTTCATGCGCACCCCAGTGTACGAACCTCAAGGGTTTGCTAGAACCCAGAATCCGACATTTGGTGCGCCAGGTAGGGGTGTGTGGAAGTTCCGCTCCTCCGCCTGCTCCACTTCCCCGTCCGGTCCCCATGGCCGGCGCTCCTCCGCCGACTGGATCGACGGGCGACGATGACTGCGCCAGGGGGCTCAGGGCCTTCACCCCCACCTTACGACAGGTGCGGTGGCCGCCCAAGTTCAGGCCGGAGATGCTGCCTCGCTTCAACGGCGCAGCGGATCCGTCGACCTTCCTGCTGGCTTACGAGGAGGCCGTCTTGGATGCGGGAGGCGACAACAAGGTCATGGCTAACTGGTTCCCCATGGCCCTCGCTGGTGCGCCACATGCTTGGTTGCTCAACCTGCCAGGATCCTCCATGGCTTCTTGGGAAGAGCTGCATGGCCTTTTCATCACGCGCTTCACGGCACCGGCGCCTGTCGCTGTCGCGGCCCTCCTCGGCGGCTCGCAAGCGCCACCCACGGACCGCCACGTCAAGCAGTTCTTCCGCCAGATTGGTGCTGCATCTGTATGGCAGGGAGCCCCTCCAGGATGGGCGGCGCCCGAGGCCGACCTCACCTTCGACTTAGGGGATCTCCCCGCTACCACTGCCGGCTCAGGCGCGCTCCCGATGCTCTACACACCCACCATCTATCATGTCGCCATGACCAAGACACTCATCAACGGTGGAGCAGGCCTCAACATGCTCTCCGTGGAAGCTTTCGACTTGCTTCACGTACCGTATGGCCGGCTCCACCCCACCAAGCCTTTCTCTGGGGCCGGTCGCGGGTCCACCAGCCCCCTGGGGCAAATACGCCTTCCGGTCACCTTCGGTACCCGGGACAACTACCGCACCAAGCTGATCGACTTAGACATCGCCTGCATTGACCTACCTTACAACACCATCCTTGGGTACCCTGCCTTAGATCAGTTCATGGTAGCGACCCATCGGCCTGCAACCTCATGAAGATGCCGGGCAGCAGCGTCATCCTCACCGTGGCTGGAGACACCAAGGAGGCACTGGCGGCCCTCAAGCTCGCCTTCAGGGCCGCAGCGGCAATGCGCCGAGCCGACGAAGCCGTCCCGGGGGTTAAGGAGGCTGCGCCGGCAAAGAAGAAGCAGTTCTTCACTCAAGATCAAGTCGAAACAAAGCAAGTCCCAGTCGAGGAAGATGGGTACTCGGGACGCACCTTCACCATAGGTGACAACCTCGACCCGGGCCAAGAGGAGGCACTGGTAAAGTTCTTACGCACGAACAAGGAGGTATTCGCCTGGGAGCCCAAGCAGCTGGTGGGAGTCCCCAAGGGGGTAATCAAGCATCATTTAAGGGTGTGCCCCAATGTGCGCCCCGTGAAGCAGAAGGCGCGGCCGAAATCCACGGAGAAGCAGGCCTTCATTGTCCAAGAAACTTGCAAGCTAGAAGCAGCGGGTGTCATTCACGAGATGCGGTACCCGGAATGGCTGGCAAACCCCTTCGTCGTCCCCAAGAAGGGCGGAAAGGAACGCATGTGTGTCAACTTCACCAACCTCAACAAAGCCTGCCCCCAAGACCCATTCCTACTCCCGCGCATCGACCAGATCATTGACTCCACCATCGAGTATGACCTGATGTGCTTCTTGGACGCGTTCTTGGGCTACCACCAGGTCAAGATGGCGGTGGAGGACATGGAGAAGATGGCCTTCTTGACCCCGTGTGGGGTATACTTCTACACCTGCATGCCGTTCAGACTATGAACACAGGGGCGACCTTCCAGTGGTTGATGCACATCGCCCTGGGCCAGCAGCTAGGGAGGAACATAGAAGCCTATGTCGATGACATCATGGTAAAATCTCGGGAACCAAGAACCCTCATTCAGGACCTGGAGGAGACCTTCACCAACCTGCGTCAGGTGGACCTGTGGCTCAACCCGGAGAAGTGTGTGTTTGGTGTCCCTTCCGGCAAGCTGCTGGGCTTCCTCGTATCGCACCGGGGGATCGAGCCCAATCCGGAGAAAGTCAAAAAAATAGAACACATGAGCCCGCCGCAAACCCTGAGGAAATGCAAAAGCTCGCAGGCTGCGTGACCTCATTGGGGCGTTTCATCTCCAAGCTGGGGGAGTGCACTTTGCCGTTCTTCAAGCTGATGAAGAAGAAGGGCCCATTCGAGTGGACCCCAGAGGCCGACCTGGCGTTTCAAGACCTCAAGAGATACTTGACCAGCCCACCGGTGATGGTGGCGCCACGTCCCCTCGAGCCCCTGGTGTGTATCTAGATGCCATGCCTCACTCAGCCAGCATGGCGCTGGTGGCCGTCCGGGAGGAGCGCCAGGCCAAGAGCGCGCCGCGTAATACCACAGCCCTAGCCGAGACGACGCGGCACCAAGGCGATGCTGCTAAAGCCACGACGACACCCGCAGATGATCAAGCCCTGCAAGACGGCATTCCTGGCCTGTGGAGGCCCCGGCACGTGATCAACCTCCTGAGAATATCCTACTGTCGGTGTCAAAACCGGCGGATCTCGGGTAGGGTGTCCCAAACTATGTGTCTAGGCCGGATGGTAACAGGAGGCAGGGGACACGATGTTTTACCCAGGTTCGGGCCCTCTTGATGGAGGTAAAACCCTACGTCCTGCTTGATTAATATTGATGATATGGGTGTTACAAGAGTAGATCTACCACGAGATCAGAGAGGCTAAACCCTAGAAGCTAGCCTATGGTATGATTGTATGTTATGATTGTCTTTTCTACGGACTAAAACCCTTCGGTTTATATAAACACCGGAGAGGGTTAGGGTTACACAAGGTCGGTTACAAAGGAGGAGATATCCATATCCGTATTGCCTAGCTTGCCTTCCAGGCCAAGTAGAGTCCCATCCGGACACGAGACGAAGTCTTCAATCTTGTATCTTCATAGTCTAACAGTCCGGCCAATGGAGATAGTCCGGCTGTCCGGAGACCGCCTAATCCAGGACTCCCTCAGTAGCCCTTGAACTAGGCTTCAATGACGATGAGTTCAGCGTGCAGTATTGTCTTCGGCATTGCAAGGCGGGTTCCTTCTCCGAATACATCACAGAAGAATTTGAATACGAGGATAGTGTCCGACCCTACAAAATAAGTTTCACATTCCACCACAGAGAGAATAATATTTTTGCAGATCTAATTTGCTGGCTTATTTTGGCAGCATGACGTTATGTCATGGCCCGGTGATTATTCGAACCGTTTCTTTTAACCAGCTCCACACATAACCCGAGGCGGTTCCTTGACACGTCTCGCCGAAGCAGAGATCATGTTCCCCTAATTACGGGATTCTCATTAATGCGGTCGTGGGTAACCCAACCGTGTCTAGGACTCCTAGATTATAGGCAAGTCTCAAATGGCTACGGAGAGGACGCTTGATATTCACCCTCTTTATAAGGGGACAAGGTTTTCGCTTTTTCCCTCTCGTGCTCAATCGAACCCTTCCCCCGCCTCAAGTTCTAACACCCAAAGCCCAGGTTAGGTGCTCTGGATCTTCAACCATGTCTGGATCCAGCCTTCAAGGCCGATGGATGCCCTCCTCCATTATGGAAGAGGACATTAAGAAGTTGAGGGAGGCCAGATACCTGACGGCCGAGGTTTCGCATCGGCTGCCTGCTCGAGGGCAGATCATCCCTACTCCCAAACCCAACGAGAACGTTGTGTTCGTCTCCCACTTCCTCCGAGGTCTAGGCCTCACTCTGGATCCTTTCGTCAGAGGTTTGATGTTCTATTACGGGCTAGATTTCCATGATCTAGCTCCGGACTCCTTTCTCTACATCTCGACATTTATTGTCGTGTGCGAGGCCGCATCACCCCTCACTTTGGCTTGTGGCTCAATACCTTCGAAGTGAAGTCGAAGATGATCGAGGGGCAACATGCATCGTGTGGAGGTGCATCAATAGGCAAGATGGCAGGAGCTCCATGGCCGAAAGGTTCCTTCCCAGAGGTGCCCGAATTATGGCAGCGGGAGTGGTTTTACGTCATAGCTCCCAGAAGTGCCAAGTGGGTGGCTGCCCCTGCTTTCTGCTCGGGCCCCCCACCACAACTGATGTCATGGATTAGCAGAGGTCTGAGTTGGGGTCCAGCCAAGGACGTGCCTATACTGCAAAGCCGCATCCGAGATCTCTTCGAGGGAGATTTTAATTTGGTTGCGGTAATACAAGTCATGCTGGTTCGTCAAGTCCAGCCTTGCAAACGCCGGCCCCTTCGCTTGTGGGATTTCAACCCAGAGGGACCACGTGCCATTCAAAGTTTCCTCGGCCTGACGCATGAGGAGATGTACAAGTCATTCTTGGACCTCAAGTAGAATGTCCGGATATTACAGAGGACGTGGGCCTGAGCAGTAACCGCGCCGCCGAACAAGTAAGAAATCCTCTAGCCGAATACACTGTCTTTTATTCGAAGTTATTTCTGAGAGTTTGCTTTTTGACCAGGACTGGCTCACAAAGGCGAAGATGATTCAGTGTTTAGCCCCCCTCCCTGAGGGTTTGGAAAATCCGGTATTGGAAAAAATGCGCGAGGTCGCACCTTGCCCGGAGCCCTTGAAGGAAGATACCGGGGGGGGGGGGGATAACACGGGCGGACGCAGGCCCCCATCGCTGCCCGTTCCAACCGAGGGAACGAGCGTCTCCACGAAGGAGGACGACCGGGGGAGGAAAAGGACTGCTTCCGAGGATCCGGAAGCCGAAGCCTCCAAACAGGAGAAGAAGTCTCCCACAGAGGGTCCTGCCTCTAGGGGTGCTTTTGCCGCACAAAGTCCGCGGGGGGATCAGCCCTCCAACGAGTCGTAAGTGATCCAAAATACTTTAATAGTAAAGGTATGCTATCTTTTTCCTCTGAGAAAATAACCACCGCATATATCTTTCAGTTTGGGCCTTAGCCCCTCTCAGATGAGGTCGTCTTCGGGGGATCTTCTTCCAGAGATGATGGAGAGCAAAACGCCTCCCTCAGACTCCTCCGCTCCAGAAGCGGGCGACCCCGAAGTGTCGTCACGGTGAGGCCAGAAGATAATCCCATAGACCCCCAAAGTCCCCAGTGTCCGGCTCCCGAAGAGAACAGACAAAAGAGTCCGGCACCGTCTGGTGTGCGCTCGGACTATCTGAGGGAGTTGGTGGGGTGAGCGGCCATCTCAGAAGAACACCGTATGCTGATGGATACGGTGATGGAGAGAATCTCGTCCGCCGAAAGCGGATTACATGAAGCCTTTATGAGTCTACTGACAGGCTTTGAGGTATGTGAGATAATATGTGATAGTACTGCACATGTTAGGTGTGCCCTGTGTAGATAGTAGCCCCTGAGACTCTGGTTGTCATCGAGAACGGCGGCGAACAGAGGATCATATTCCCAGGCAATAACCAGACTGCCCCTATGTGCAGGTGGTGGAAGCTCCGGTGGCTAGCCGGACTTGTGAGTTTGCCAAATTAAAACGGCAACTGGATGCGGCAGACGCCGACATTGAGCTTGTTAACAAGAGGCTTGACGAGGCACAGGGTAAGTGTTATTATCAGGTGAATGCCACATAGTAAGAGCAACATGATGCCCGTATCTTTAATGTGTTGTGACTGCAGATGGAGCTGCCACCGTGGAAACCTTGCGGGCAGAATTTGCCCGAGCCAAGGAACAAGCAAGGATTAGTAATGCAGCTGCTTTGAAGGCGGCTGAAGAGTTGAAAGCCGAGAAGGCCGCACATTGCGAGAGCCAAGAGAAGATGGCCAAGATGGCCGTAGAATTAAAAGACACTGCCGACGGTTGCCGGGTCCTTGAAAAATAAAACCGAGCGAAGGCAACGGACCTTGAGAAGGCCGCGGCGGCGAACAAAGACACCCGTTCTGCTATGAGAGCGAAGAAGGAGGAGCTGCAGGAAGCCGGGGATATTGCGGCTGGGAAATCCTTCATGTTATGGAGGAAGTTCAGAGATCCACGGTATGCCCCTCTGGATCGGCTGTGGAGTTCGGTGGGTGCGTATATGGATTTGGCGGCGAGCGCTGCTGATGCGGCCAAGTACTTCCAAGGTCAGACAGATCGTGAAGTGGACAAGCTGTTCTGGACGCAATTCCACGTTCCAGAGCGTCCGCTTTAGTTGACTGACTAGCTAGCCGAATGGGCCGAACTGAATAGGTTGTCCGGACTCGCCATGAGGTATGTTGTGGATCAGCTATGGCCCGAAAAGCCAAAGCCGAACAGCTATTTCAGCTTAGTGCAGTAGTTCCTTGGTGCGGTGCCGCGCATTAATGCGATGAAGAGGTCGGCATGCATAGAAGGCTCGCAGATGGCCCTTGCCCGTGTTAAAGCATACTGGGCGGAGATGGACGCTACCACTGTTGCGGCGCAGGGTTCGGCCATAGGCCGAGTGGCTGCCGAGTACTATTTCAAGGAGGTTCTCGAGGGTGCTCGTTTGATAGAGGCCCAGTGCTCGAAGAATATTATGTTTGAGTGATATGTATTCTCATTGTAAACATAGTGCTTTTATGAAGTTTTTATAAGGCTATGTTTATACTTTTGCCTGAAAGTAGTATGATGCCTCCTGGGCGGCCGTTTATGTATACATGTGTATAACCTGAAAGATTGCAGCCGTCGGCTTCAACCCCCACGCATATAATGCGGAGGTGCTCACAAAAAACGCGTGTTCACACTTAACCCAACGTCTTGGTCCTATTAAGGAGGTGATAGCGTAGCGAGCGAGGCAACCGGACTATAATGCTTTAACACTTTCACTTAGTCATAGGAGTTTGATAGTGGGGCTACTAGATAGCCCCTGCTGGCTCCGCACTCTCCCGATCGCGGGGTGCGTACATGCCTGGCCAGAAAACGGCCCTTTGTTAAAGCAGAGGAATTCTAACATTCCGATAGGTCATCTAGTGGTTGACCAGTCTCATGCTATATCATGACAGTCAGTTTTCGGCTTTCTCTACTGAGGTGCTCATCCGGATGAACCAGGGCACAATTGCAGTAGTTCTCCTAGTGCTACCTTAGCTGGTAAAGCGGAACGTAAGGCACCAAAACACAGGAGCCAAGCAAACCCAACATTTAACCAAAGACAATGATTTGGAGCTGATGCATATAAGGCCAAACTCGCGACGCCGAGCACTCCCTAAGGTATTCGGTCTTTGTGGTATAAACTGGGCCTAAATAGTGCCCTTCGTAAGGAGCCCCTTGTGTCCAGGTACGTGCATTATTCTGACATGGCCACATGCCAAGACGTCAGCATCCTTCTCAACTGTGCTGAGAATTCGGTGGATATGTATCAACAAGAGACAGTAAAAAAGGTTTACGCAGGGTCTTAATCTAAAAAGAATCCTTGGAGCGGGACCCTGCTGCACGTCTGCACCTGTGTCTCCGTTGTGCCGTATCCTGGACGGGTGTAGCACGATGATCATCTATAAAAGAGAGGAACTTAGGTGAAAAAGTTATCGTGTGAAAAGATAGTTTTTAAAGAAACCATATATAATTCAAGATGAGTAAAAATTGCCACTTGTCTGCGTGCGTTGAGCCCCTTGTATTTGTAATAGGGTGTGACCATTGATCCGGTATATATTACATATAGCGGCGCCGGACTCGACTAACCAGGTCTGAGGTCTTGACGACCTATTAAATGCTTTAGTTGGTGAGGCCGTTTTTAGTGTGCGGCTGCCAAGGAAGACGCACTCTCTTTGGTGCGCAAAGATCGCTTAATACTTTTGTTTACTGTAATGATGCCACGTGGGCCGGGCATCTTGAGTGTGAGGGAAGCGTAGTGCGGTATTGCATTAAAGCGAGCGAAAGCTTCGCGTCCGAGTAGTGCTTGATAGCCACTTTGGAACGGAGCGATGTGGAAGGTTAAATGTTCGCTACGGAAGTTATTGGGGGAGCTAAATATAACTTTTAGTAGCAGGGAACCCGTGCAATGAGCCCCTGGGCGTGGCGTTACTCCTTTAAAGGTAGTATTGCTATGGCAAATTTTTGTTGGGTCTATCCCCATTTCGCGGATTGTATCCTAATATATCAGGTTTAGACTGCTGCCACCGTCCATCAGGACTCGTGTGCAGTGATATCCGTCAATTATTGGGTCTAATACCAGGGCAGCCCATCCTGCACGCCAGATACTTGCTGAGTAATCATGATGGTCTAAAGTGATCGGTTGAGACGACCAGTGGCAGGACTCCGCGGTGATAGGCCCTTGGGCATATTTTTCTGGGAGTATCATTTTGTTTTTTCCCTTGATCACGTGTAACACGTTTACTGTTTTGACTTCTGGTGGAAATTTCTTTTGTTCCCCAGTGTCTTGCTTGAGAGGCTCATCCTCGTCTTTGCTTGGTGCATCCTCCCCCTTGTGTACGGCGTTGAGCTTATCGGACTGCTTGAAGACCCAACATTCTCTTTGGGTATGATTAGCAGGTTTACCAGGGGTGCTATGGATCTGACATATTTGGTCCAAAATTTTGTTTAGGCTGGACAGTTCGTCTCTGGCGCCTTTAGAGGGCGGCTTTTGCTGACCTAGCCTAGAGCTTTTGAATCCCGCGTTTACTACCGTGCTCTTCGTGCTGTCTTCTTTATTCCGGTGTTTGTTATTGTTGTTGCGTCGTGATTTTCCGTTTCCATCTCTAACTTTAGATGTACCGGGGTCACTGGTGCTGCATCTGGCTAGCCAGCTGTCCTCACCCGTGCAAAAGCGGGTCATGAGGCTTGTTAATGCTGCCATTGTTCTCATCTTTTCTTGGCCGAGGTGTCTGGCGAGCCATTCGTCACGGACGCTATGCTTAAAAGCTGCCAAGGCTTCGGCATCCAGACAGTCGACAATTTAGTTCTTTTTAGTAAGAAACATGTTCCAAAGTTTTCAGGCTGACTCTCCGGCTGTTGAGTTATATGACTCAAATCGTCCGCGTCCGGAGGTCGGACATAAGTCCCTTGACAATTTGCCCGAAACACATCTTCAAGCTCTTCCCAGCTTCCAATGGAGTTTTCAGGGAGGCTTTTGAGCCAGTGACGAGCTGGCCCTTTGAGCTTGAGGGGTAAGTACTTGATGGCGTGGAGATCATCTCCTCAAGCCATATGGATATGGAGGATATAGTCCTCAATCCTGACCCCAGGGTCTGTTGTTCCGTCATATGCCTCTATGTTTACGGGTTTGAATCCCTCTGGAAATTCATGGTCCAGCACCTCATCGGTGAAACATAGGGGGTGTGTGGCACCCCTGTATCTGGGTGTACCGCGTTGTTCGGATGTTTGTTGTGTTACATTGTATGCTGGGGCGCGCTTGCATGGTCCATAGATGTATCTGGTTGCGCCGTCCTTTTGGTGCGAGCCCTCGCGTGGATCGCGTACTGTCTTGTGAGTGGCATTGTTTGCCGCTCTATGTTGGCCGTGAGGTCGTCTATCCGGCCGGGTGGCTGTTTTGATTTGTGGTTGTGGGGGGTCTGAGGCTTCCTCATCGAATTCAGGTAGCAACTTCCGCTTTGGGTAGCTCTTGGTGGGGCGATTGTCGCCGTACTTCGCTGCTGTGCTGAGTACTTTACTCCATCTGATTTGGAGTGTGTCCTGCGCAGCCTTGATCCTTTGCTTCTGCTTTTTCAGACTCCTCGCAGCGGCAACAAGCCTTTGACGGGCATTCTGCTGCTCCGGGTGCCTGTCCGGTGTTATGTCGTCCAGACTATTATCTTTGACAGAATTGGTTTTTTCGGTTTGATTCCCCGGATTGCCGTCGTCCGGCAGTGGTTCACCCTGCTCCAATACTGGGTCTGTATGATCGTTATTTCTGCCGAGGCGGGATTTCGGGTGGCGCTTGCACCGCCGCTTTGACTGCTTCTCGAGGGAACAAGCCTTTGGTGCGTCCTTCCGTTCCTCGTCGTCATCTTCTTTTGGTGTGTCCACCATGTATACGTCATATGATGAAGTGGACGTCCAGCGCCCTGTGGGCGGTGGTTCCTCTTCACCTCCTGCATCGCCGTCCATACCATCGATGTCTTCAAAGTCGAAGTCGAGCATGTCGGTTGAGTCATCGACATTGGCTATCAAGTGGGTGGTGGGTGGGCGTCGAATTTCTTCGTCGTCCGCATCCCAATCCTGTTGGCCATAATCCGGCGAGGGCTCTCCTGACAAAGAGAGAGACCTTAGTGAATTCAGAATGTCGCCGAAGGGCAAGTGCTGACAGATATCCGCGGCGGTGAATTCCATGATCGGCGCCCAATCGGGTTCGATTGGCAGGGGCGCGGGCGGTTCGGAGTCAGAAAAAGAGTCCAGCACCTTGGAGTCACGGGCTGCGCAGAGGATTATGCTGGTGTTCGGCTCGATCGCCGTTCAGACTGCAACCCCTAAGGCGGTGTCTAACCACCCATCCTCGGTTGGCGCAGTTGGATCTGAACTAAGGGTCGGAGCTGATGCAGGCGCGACTTCTGGGGTACTGTTCGGCGGCAGAGCCAGGTCATACCCATCGCGACAGTGCGGCGTGCCCGTCTATGGCTCGAATCCGTCGAAGATCAAGTCTCCGCGGATGTCGGCCGTGTAGTTCAAACTTCCAAATCTGACATGATGGCCAGGGGCGTAGCTTTCAATCTGCTCCAGATGGCCAAGCAAATTAGCCCGCAGTGCAAAGCCGCCGAATTCGAAGATCTGTCCGGGGAGAAAAGTCTCACCCTGGACCGCATCGCTATTGATGATAGTAGGAGCCATCAAGCCTAACGGCGATGTCATAGAGGAAATCTCAATGAAAGCGCCAATGTCGGTGTCAAAACCGGCAGATCTCGGGTAGGGGGTCCCGAACTATGCGTCTAGGCCGGATGGTAACAGGAGGCAGGGGACACGATATTTTTTCCCAGGTTCGGGCCCTCTTGATGGAGGTAAAACCCTATGTCCTGCTTGATTAATATTGATGATATGGGTGTTACAAGAGTATATCTACCACGAGATCAGAGAGGCTAAACCCTAGAAGCTAGCCTATGGTATGATTGTATGTTATGATTGTCTTTTCTATGGACTAAAACCCTTCGGTTTATATAGACACCGGAGAGGGTTAGGGTTACACAAGGTCGGTTACAAAGGAGGAGATATCCATATCCGTATTGCCTAGTTTGCCTTCCACGCCAAGTAGAGTCCCATCCGGACACGAGACGAAGTCTTCAATCTTGTATCTTCATAGTCTAACAGTCCGGCCAATGGAGATAGTCCAGCTGTCCGAAGACCCCCTAATCCAGGACTCCCTCACCTACCTTGGGAGGCGCCACAACTCCCAGACGCCACTGGCTCCATTGGCGCTCCCGCCCTCGTCGAACACTCGGTGTACTTTATCAGCTCGGTGTTGCGGGATGCAAGGCCGTGATACCCCATGCCACAGAAGCTTTTGCTCACAGTCCTAGTGGCCTCGCGCAAGCTGCGTCATTACTTTCAAGGCCACCCAATTAAGGTCGTCTCAGCCTACCCACTAGAGAGGGTGCTCCGGAGCCCCAATGCTGCGGGAAGAGTCGCCGCGTGGAATATCAAATTGCAAGCATTTCAGCTGGAGTTTAGCACAACCAGGGTCATCAAGGGAGCTGCCCTTGCCAACTTCGTGGAAGAATGGACCGACACTCTGGAGCCTAAAGCAGGCGAGAGCCGATCCCTCTTGCCAGGAAGCGAAGCGCCGGATGGCTGGGTCATGTACTTCTATGGTGCTTTCGCACGCCAAGGTGCGGGGGGCGGCGCCATGCTCATCTTCCCCACTCAAGATAAGCTATACTACGCAGTGCAGCTCTTCTTCTAGCGGGGCGAGAAGGTCTCAAACAACATCACAGAATACAAGGGGTTGATCGCTGACCTCAAGGCCGCCACAGCCTTAGGGGTGAAGCGTCTCACCATCAAGGGCGACTCGCAGCTCCTCGTCAACTTCTCCAACAAGGTGTATGAGCCGAGGGATGAGTGCATGGGAGCATACCTCGCGAAGCTACGCAGGATGGAGAAGCAATTCTTGGGCCCAGAGCTACCACACGTGCCTTGCGGCACGAACACGGAAGCCGATGACATCGCCAGAAGGGCACCCAAGTGCCCGCTCTAGGAGCCCAGCGTCTTCGAGGAGCGACTTTTCAAGCCTTCAGCAGCACCCCCATCTGTGGGGCTGGCATCACCTCAGGAGGAGCTCCCCCAACCACCAGCCTCGGGAGCCCCATCCTATGGCCCAACCACGGGAGCATGCCTGCTCCTATCGCTCGAACCTCAGGAGGGGTGCTGGACCGAGGAGTTCAAGATGTACCTGATGCGAGGGACGCTGCCGTAGAAAGAGGAGGATGCGGAGCGCGTGGCCCGGCAGGCTACGGCGTATTGCATACAGGATGGTGAGCTATACAGAAGGTGACCACATGATGTTTCCTTGTGATGCATCTCCAGGGAGCAGGGGAACGTATTCCTAGCTGACATAAACGACGGGGACTGCGGGCATCACTCATCGTCACAGACCCTGGTCGGCAAGGCGTTCCTCAGCGGGTTCTACTGGCCCACGGCACTCAACGACGCAACCGAGCTGGTGAAGTCCTGTGAGGCCTAGCAATTCCATGCCAAGCAAATCCACCAGCCGGCCCAGGGCCTCCAGACTATCCGACTTTCATGGCCATTCGCAGTCTGGGGTCTGGATATCCTGTGTCCATTTCCGCGAGCGCCTGGGGGCTACCGCTACCTCTATGTCGCCATCGACAAGTTCACCAAATGGGCAGAGGTGGAAGTCATCCCCACCATCCCAGTCGGGTCGGCAGTTAAGTTCATCAAGGGCCTCGTGAGCCGGCTCGGGGTTCCTAACCACATCATCACCGACAACGACTCGTAGTTCCCTAGCAATCTCTTCAAGACCTATTGTGCTAACCTTGGAACGTAGATTTGCTATGCTTCGGTGTCGCACCCCAGGAGCAATGGCCAAGTTGAGCGTGCCAACACCAAGGTCTTGAGGGGCCTCAAGACCAGGACCTTCAAGAAGAAGCTCGAAGCCTGCGGAAGGGGCTGGCATGATGAGCTCCAGTCCGTGTTGGGGTCCATCCGCACCACCGCCACCAAGCCAACAGGCGAGACCCCGTTCTTCCTCGTCTACGGAGCAGAAGCAGTTCTCCCTCACGAGGTCAGGCATCGCTTCACGCGGGTCATGGCATTTGATGAGACGCAGCAGGACGCCATGTGGGGGATGGACCTTGTGCTAGGGGAGGAACGCCGCCGTGAAGTCTCGCTCCGAGCGGCAAGAAACCAGTAGGCGCTACGATGGTACCACTGTCGTACCGTCCGCTCCAGGACGCTCGAGGTGGGCGATCTCATCCTGAGGCGGGTGCTCTCTAGGGAAGGGCTGCACAAGCTCTCGCCCATGTGGGAGGGCCCGTTTAGGATCACCCGCATCTCCAGGCCTGGCGCCGCGTGCCTGGAGATGCAGGACGGGATCCCCATCCAGAACGCCTGGAACATCCAGCACCTCCGAAAGTTCTTCCGATGAAGCAAGGCCCAGTGCCTGTGAAGGTCTTCACTCGTGACACTCTCACGTAATAATGAGTGGGGTTGTACACACTCTGGAGTCTCCGGAGTGCCGCCCTCGGGCCTCAGGGGCTCTGAGGGAGTCCTGGATTAAGGGGTCCTCGAGCGTCCGGCCTGTGTGACGTGGGCCGGACTAGTGGGCCATAAAGATACAAGATAGAAGAATTTCTCCCATGTCTGGATAGGACTCTCCTTTGGATGGAAGGCAAGCTAGGCGGCTGGATGTACTATTTCCTTTCTATGTAACCGACTTTGTACAACCCTAGTCCCCTCTGGTGTCTATATAAACCAGAGGGTTTAGTCCGTAGAGGCAATCATAATCATATAGGCTAGACTTCTAGGGTTCTAGCCATTATGACCTCGTGGTAGATCAACTCTTGTAACCCTCATACTCATCAATATTAATCAAGCAGGACGTAGGGTATTACCTCCATCGAGAGGGCCTGAACCTGGGTAAAACCTTGTGTCCCTTGTCCCCTGTTACCCTCAACCTCAGATGCACAGTTCGGGACCCCCTACCCGAGATTCGCCAGTTTTGACACCGATCATTGGTGCTTTCATTGAGTGTTCCTCTGTGACATCGAAGACAGGGTTGATGGCTCGCTGTCGGGTTTCGGGTTCCGGCAGACCCTTGAGGTTCGAACACTGCGGTGCGCGCGGAGATCTCCCCCCTACGGGTCTATGTCCAATCCTCTCGTGCGAACTAAGATGAAAATGATGAACAACACAAGGGACATGATGTTTATACTGGTTCGGGCCACCATTGTGGTGTAATACCCTACTCCAGTGTGTGATGTGGTGGATTGCCTCTGGGGCTGATGATGGACAGTACAAGGGAAGAACAGCCTCGCGAGAGGTGTTCTTCAGCTGGTGCGATGAACTGCTAGGGTGAGTTCAGTCGCCTTTCTCTCTCTCTTTGCTATGGTTCTACCAGATTCTAGCCGTCGTGGTCGTCCCTTCTCGATGTCTCGAGGTTTTTCTCGATGTCTCTACTCTGTGGTGGCTAGCTCTATTTATAGAGGCCATGGGCCTCTCCCCGAATAATGGAGCGGGAAGGGCGCCAACAATTGGCCATTTTGAAGGGGAACATCTAGTACAAGTTATCCTGACCAAAGGTGGTCTTCGGCTGCCAAAAGCACTGGCGATGACGCCGTCTTGGGCTCTACGGTGACCTCCGTCCTGCTGTCCGGCTGGTCTTTGTCTCGTAGCACCGGAATGGTAACCTTTGCCTGATGTCTTGGCCTGTGCTTGCCCCCTTTGCACCAAAGGGGAAACAAGGTCACTGCACAGGCCGGCGCCCGCCTGGTCTCGATCATCATGGCTTGCGTCATGGGTTCCTCACGAGGTACCCTTGCATTGATCTCTCCGCCTCCTCGCGAGCCTGCCTGATGAGGCTGCCTCTGAGGAAGCTTCCTGTCGTCCGCCCCGCGAGGCTTGGCCCCTCGCAAGGGTCTTGACCTTGAGCTGATGAATATGGGCCATGTTGGGCCCCCACTTGAGCCACCCCGCAGGCCGCAGGCAGGCAAGTCTAGGGACCCCCCTTCCCAGAATGCCGACAATAGCCCCCGGGCACAAGGCGCGCGCGGGCTTGGCTTAGCAGAGAAGCAAAGTGGCAAGCGCGAAGCGCCGTGGGCCCTAACAGCCTGCGGCCTTGGGCGCCGCGCGACGGTTGATTGGACATGGGCGTCTGCACTTCCCACGACGCCTCGGCAACTGCATGACTTGACAGGTCCCTACATGCAAAGATATGGGTCACGATTACCTGAGGTCATGATGCCCGGCGGTTAGCCTTCCCCGGCTATAAGTATGGGGCCGCGTGAGCTTCGCCGGTTCACCCCTTTCCGTCACTCCTCCTCTTCTTCTCCGTCATTCTTGCTTCCTCTTGCACCAATGGCACCGATCCACCGGTTTTCAGCTGAGCAGAAGGGAAAGGCCCCCAGAGAGGGTCCTGACCCCCTCCCGCCGAAGAAGCGGCCAATCCTTTGTCACCGGGACGAAGGCGCCTGGCAGGTGGTGTCGAGGCCATGGTACAAGCGGCCGCCGCATGGGTTTCCACTGCCCACGCCCGCGTCGTAGGCCCCGGTGGGAGGGCGCCGAGCAACACCGACTGCGTCACCACCGTCGCCGGCGAGTCACAGTGGTGCGCGTCGTCCCCCCTGAAGTCCACGCGGAGCGCTCCTCTCGCGAGCTTGTGCTTCACGCCCCCATGCCTCCAACTTCGTGGATCCGCCTTCCTCCCTCCTTCGCCTTCGACATGCCGCCGAGCGGGGCCCTGGAGCTCTGGCTGCAGCACGTCGACTGTGGCACCCCTGCAACCGGAGCGGAGGTCGCGGTCGTCGCTCTGGGCAAGGTCTTCATGACCCGGGGCTGGGGTGAGATTGCCCGGGTCTGTCGCACGGACGGCGCCTTGGTGATCCATCTTGAATATGATGGTGCCTCCTTGATGTTCTTCAAGGTCTTTGATGCAGAAGGACGCCGGCTGGAATGCTGCCCTAAGGGAAGCGGCAGTGGTGACGAACTGGCGAGGACCAGCCCCGCCCGTTGGTCCTCCTGCAGCTCCTCAGGCAGCAGCAGAGGGACTGCGGGCTTCAGCGGCTCCCCCGAACTCCTCGCAACCCCGGAGACGAGCGACGACAGCTACGAGCCTCCGAGCTTGCGCCGCGCTTGGAGTGAGGCAGCTGCCTCGGGCCACTGACGCCACTGATCTGGATGTGGTTGGCGCCGGCACTGGGCAGCCCACTGTTGATGATGGCGTCACCTGGGGAGGTGCTAGCAAGTAGCGTTCTTTAGGGTTAGCACCTTTTGTTCCCTACAAGGAATTAAAGCAACACCCCGCGGGGGTATGTAAGGCGTCTGTCATGCTTTTGTAATTACTATATACTTAATATGAATTAGCGTGAGGTGTCCGTTCTGTTCCGGCTAAGCTCCCCCTTTCTATCCTCACGAGGAATTGGCGCTCTACGCTGACAGGTCCCAGTCCCTAGGCAAGCTTCAGCCGTCGCTAGTATGCCAAGTCGCGATGCCGTGGTCAAGGCCAGGAGGTGAGCGGCCCGAGGTCCGGTAAGAGCCCCCGAGTCGCGATGCTCGGGACGTCCCCTTTAGCACTCAAGCAATCCTTGCTGGGCGAGAAAGGAAGGTAGCGTCTCCGTGATAGAGTTGCACTGGGCGGGGATTTAGCACTGCGTTGGTCTAGATTTTGCAACGGCGCGACTTATCTTGTGTGTTTGACGTAGTTCCTCGGAGAGGCGCCTGGCCCGAGAGGCGATGGTCGAGGTGCTGCTGGGCTAGGCCCTCGCGAGCTTCTTCCCACTCCCTTGCACTCTCCTTAACGCTCTACGTCCTCAGGTCCCGGCCCTCGAGCGAGCTCAGCCGCCGCTGGTATGACAGGTCGCGATGCCGTGGGTCAAGGCCAGGGGGAGGGCTGGAGAGCCAGTAGGAGCGCGCGAGCACCTTCCTGGGGACGTGGGATCTCTTGGCAGCTCCCTTATTGCTGCGCAGGCACCGGACGTGGAGGGTCTCGCCCTGGGGCTGCATGCCTTGGAGCCAAGGCACCTTCTTGGGGAGGAGGTGGCGGAGGAGCCTCCTGATCCTCGCCCCTGCACGGGACGGAGGGCGAGGCAGCGAGAGGGACCGTAAGGGGGAGCCCCCTGCAGCACTAACGAGCTCGATGATACAGGCGAGCCAGTCCTCGTAGAGGTCGTCGACAGGGCGATAGTGCAGGAGCTCCCGCGCCAAGAGCGGTGAGGCATGCGCATCCATGGGTGCGCGACGGGTGTGGGATGACGAGCCAGCTAGAGTTAGCGACGTGGTGGTGGTGCGGCCATCCCGCCGCATCGAGGGGTGCTGGGACAAGGCCTACTGCTCGTTCCCCGCCGGGCTGGTGGCGGCATTGGCGGCGGCCGACGGGGAACGACGAGGGGGGCCGTCGACAGGCGCCGTCTAGGCGACGCGAGCGGTGTGAGCAGCCCGGCGCTCGGCGCGAGCCCGACGAGCGTCAGCCATGGACACGAGGAAGATCACACGCGAACAGCGAAAGGAAGATTCCGACGCACCCCTACCTGGTGCGCCAAATGTCGGGTTTCGGGTTCCGGCAGACCCTTGAGGTTCGAACACTGGGGTGCGCACGGAGATCTCCCCCCTACCGGTCTACGTTCGATCCTCTCGTGCGAACTAAGATGAAAATGATGAACAACACAAGGGACACGATGTTTATACTGGTTCGGGCCACCGTTGTGCTGTAATACCCTACTCCAGTGTGTGGTGTGGTGGATTGCCTCTAGGGTTGATGATGGACAGTACAAAGGAAGAACAGCCTCGCGAGAGGTGTTCTTGAGCTGGTGCGATGAAGTGCTAGGGTGAGTTCAGTCACCTTTCTCTCTCTCTTTGCTATGGTTCTACCAGATTCCAGCCGTCGTGGTCGTCCCTTCTTGATGTCTCGAGGTTTTTCTCGATGTCTCTACTCTGTGTGGCTAGCTCTATTTATAGAGGCCCTGGGCCTCTCCCCGAATAATGGAGCGGGAAGGGAGCCAACAATTGGCCATTTCAAAGGGGAACATCTAGTACAAGTTATCCTAACCAAAGATGGTCTTCGGCTACCAAAATCACTGGCGATGACACCGTCTTGGGCTCCACGGTGACCTTTGTCCTGCCGTCCGGCTGGTCTTGGTCTCGTTGCACTGGAATGGTAACCTTTGCCTGATGCCTTGGCCTGTGCTTGCCCCCTTTGCACCAAAGGGGAAACAAGGACATTGCGCAGGTCAGCGCCCGCCTGGTGCCCGCCTGGTCTCGATCATCATGGCTTGCGTCATGGGTTCCTCGCGAGGTACCCTTGCATTGATATCTCTGCCTCCTCGCGAGCCTGCCTGATGAGGCTGCCTCTGAGGAAGCTTCCTGTCGTCTGCCCCGCGAGGCTTGGCCCCTTGCGAGGGTCTTGAGCTTGAGCTGATGAAGATGGGCCGCATTGGGCCCCCACTTGAGCCACGCCGTAGGCCGCAGGCAGGCATGTCTGGGGACCCCCGTTCCCAGAATGCCGACACTCGCCTTATTATCAAGGACAGTATCACCTCCGGAGGAGCCCTGGCCTCGGGCCCAATCCTCCGGCTGGGCGGCTTTACCATGACCGCCCATCCGGCCATTAAGCCGACGATGACATCTCGAGTCATCGGAAATCACCTTCGTGTTGACCCTAAATACTCAAAACAAATGGATCCGACAGAGTTATCGTCTTTAAACAAGCTCCTCGATCGCATTGCCACCTTGGGGATCGCTACGTACTACGGTCGGATTGGGCTTAAACCCGATCAGAGAGAAATCAAATCTTCATCGATCACCCATCACATAGCGGTAGTAGAGGAGCAAATCAATCTATATTGAGGACAAACTATGTTTGGATTTCTGAGCTCGAAGAGCCGAACAGCCGTTCACAGAACAACACGCCCCGTCCTCCGAACCTAGAATCAGACAGCTGACCTAAAAAATTAGTTGATATCCCAGAGCCCGAACTGTTAAGCTCGGAAATCCCTCAGACTTCGGATCCCAAATTGGGTCAGGGTTCGGATCTAAAGCCACCCACCCACCCAGATATGCACGACCTCACGTACATACAGTAGCAGTCTCAGGAAACAGTCCATCACTTTTGGGCTAGATTCCTCCTTGTCAAAGACAAGATTAAAGATTGCCGTGACGAAGACGCGATCTCAGTATTCTGCAATAATTGCACGAACGAAGGAATCCTTAACGCCATCAACCGTCATCACGTATCACACTTCGTTAACTTGGCAACCATAGTACAGAAGTACCACGCATTGGAAAGCGCCTGGAAAGCTCAGGCAGCTCATTGGCAACCACCGGTTTCCACTCAACACTACAAAAAAAGACACATCCGTGACATTTTGGGCCGAACGAAAAAAAATTCTGTCATACTTATGACACTTCTATGATGATAATTGTGACAAAACCGGTATCATCATAGATGTGGTGGGCTCCTACTTCTATGACAAAGAATCATGACATAAAATGGACTTTTCTTCCTGGGCGGGCCGGAGATGCAGCTGCATGACATTCTTTGGGAAACCGTGGTAGAAGCGAGGGCGAGCAAAATATCGGGGTGTTCCCGGTTATGGTGGGTGGTCGGGGACGAGCGATGCGCGTTTCTCTTGTACACACATGCATGTGGGTGCGAGGCGTTGGGCTCTAACTGAACCCGAGCGAGGCGTTCACCTACTGAACCTGAGCGATTGCACTGCAGGCTATGCTTTGCTGAACCCGAGCGATTGATTGATGGCTGTTAACTGAACCCGATCGAGCAATTCCTTCGCTACTGCTGCTAACTGAAGCCGATCGTTGATGTCTCTGGATGAACAGTGAGCATTGCTGGGGGTTTGGATGAACAGTTCCCAGTGGGAGTGGATGAACAGGACCCCGTGGTGTTGCCTCTGGATGAACAGGACCCTGATTGATCGAGCCGGTTGGGGCTGGATGAACAGGACCCCGTGGAGGGCTGGATGAACAGGACCACCCCGTGGAGGGCTGGATGAACAGTAGATGGTGGAGGGCTGGATGAACACTATCCCGTGGAGGGGTGATTGAACAGGAGCCCGTGGAGAGGGCCGGTTGAACAGTAGCCGGTGGAGTAGCGCGCGGTGAAGGCTGGATGAACAGGAGCCTGTGGATGAACAATCACAGGTGGAGGCTGGAGGAGGTCGACGGTGGATGAACAGTAGCCCATGGAGGCTGGAGGGGGTCGACGGTGGAGATGAACAGTGTCCCGTGGAGTCCCATTTTGTGGTACGCCACACCCCTCCCGATGAACAGGACCCCCGTTTCGACCGTAGCGCTCCAACACAAGTCTGTTTCATCCGTTTTGCGGTACGCCACACCCCTCCCGATGAACAGGACCCCGTTTCGACCGTAGGAGGTCTGTTTCCTCCATTTTGCGGTACGCCAGACCTCTCCCGATGAACATGATCCCATTTCGACCGTGGACGGTTGAACACAAGGTCGTTTCCTCCCTTCCGCGATACGCCAGGCCTCGTTTCCATCGGCTGTTCCATCCAAGCCCTCCCGATGAACATGACGACGCATTCGGTTCCGACGCAGCCGGTTGTCTCCCCATGAACACAACGATGACGCAGTTTCTCCGTTCCGACCCAGCCATGTACACAAGCCCTGGCCATACGTATGCGCGAGTAGGCGTTCGAGACCCCGCCCGTATGTACGTACGTGGCCGTATTTTCTTTCATGCACATCGGCCGCTGTATGTACGTGTACATGCTACATGCGCACCTCTACTACGACACGTGTGCGCTCTACATCGACCAGCATGTACGTACACGTTCGCGACCAGAATGACAATGCTACGTACGCTTCGACCAGGTGGGTCCCGACTGTCAGGCACTTCCTTGCATGCGAAGATATAGCTGGTGGGTCCCAGCAGTCAGGGGGGCAAATCGTTTTTTTTGCTCGGACGCACTTCCTTGCATGCGAAGATGTAGCTGGTGGGTCCCAGCAGTCAGGGGGGAAACGTTTTTTTTCGTGAAATGTGGTGGCCCGTCCGGTGGTCCCCGCTGTCAGGTGCAGGAATGATTATTTTACATGTAATAAGGAGGCACTTCCTTGCGGCTACCGTGGACCCAGCTATCAGCCTCTCCACGTACAGTACTCTTCCAATGGAAGTCGGTCGTTGACCACATTGAACACGCCGCGCCGAGAGCACCAAGGCAGTGGACGACGGCGAGGCCTAGGAAGGGATGACGCGAAGCCAGGGAAGACGCGGAAGTGGATGCCCACGCGGAAAGGAGTACGAGGGTTCACTGGTTCGGCTGCGGTGTGAGGCTGCCGTCGCCGCAGAATAACAGGGGGTGTGGGTGATGATGACCCACGAGTATAGGGGATCTATCGTAGTCCTTTCGATAAGTAAGAGAGTCGAACCCAATGAGGAGTAGAAGGAAATGATAAGCGGCTTTCAGCAAGGTATTCTCTGCAAGCACTGAAATTATAGGTAACAGATAGCTTTGTGATAAGATAATTTGTAACGAGCAACAAGTAACAATAGTAAATAAACTGCAGCAAGGTGGCCCAATCCTTTTTGTAGCAAAGGACAAGCATGGACAAATTCTTATATAGAGAAAAGCGCTCCCGAGCACACATGGGAATTATGGTCAAGCTAGGTTTCATCACGATCATATGATTCTCGTTTGGTACTTTGATAATCTGATATGTGGGTGGACCGGTGCTTGGGTGATGTCCTTACTTGGACAAGCATCCCACTTATGATTAACCTCTATAGAAAGCATCCGCAACTACAACAAAAGTATTAAGGTAAACCTAACCATAGCATGAAACATGTGGATCCAAATCAGCCCCTTACAAAGCAACGCATAAACTAGGGTTTAAGCTTCTGTCACTCTAGCAACCCATCATCTACTTATTACTTCCCAATGCCTTCCTCTAGGCCCAAATGATGGTGAAGTGTCATGTAGTCGACATTCACATAACACCACTAGAGGAGAGACAACATACATCTCATCAAAATATCGAACGAATACCAAATTCACATGACTACTAATAGCAAGACTTCTCCCATGTCCTTAGGAACAAACCTAACTACTCACAAAGCATATTCATGTTCATAATCAGAGGGGTATTAATATGCATATGGGATCTGAACATATGATCTTCCACCAAATAAACCAACTAGCATCAACTACAAGGAGTAATTAACACTACTAGCAACCCATAGGTACCAATCCCAGACTTGGAGACAAGAATTGGATACAGGAGATGAACTAGGGTTTGAGAGGAGATGGTGCTGGTGAAGATGTTGAAGGATATTGACCCCCTCCCAATGAGAGGATCATTGGTGATGACGATGGCGATGATTTCCCCCTCCTGGAGGGAAGTTTCCCTGGCAGAACAACTCTGCCACAGCCCTAGATTGGTTCCGCCTCGTGGCGGCGGAGTCTCGTCCCGAAAGCTTGCTTATGATTTTTTCCTCAACGAAAGACTCCATATATTAGAATATGGGTATCGGAGGGCCACCAGGGGGCCCACGAGGCAGGGGGGCACGCCCAGGGGGTAGGGCGCGCCCCCACCCTCGTGGCCATGGTGTGGCCCCCCTCCGAAACTTCTTGCACTCAGTATTTTTTATATATTCTGAAAATGACTTCTGTAAAGTTTCAGGACTTTTGGAGCTGTGCAGAATACGTCTCTAATATTTGCTCCTTTTCCAGCCCAGAATCCCAGCTGCTGGCATTCTCCCTCTTTATGTAAACCTTGTGAAATAAGAGAGAATAGGCATAAGTATTGTGACATAATGTGTAATAACAACCCATAATGCAATAAATATCGATATGAAAGCATGATGCAAAATGGATGTATCAACTCCCCCAAGCATAGACCTCGCTTGTCCTCAAGTGAAAGCCGAAATCGAAAAATATGTCCACATGTTTAGAGATAGAGGTGTCGATAAAAATAAAATACGGACATGAGGGCATCATGATCATTCTTAAAATAGCAACTTATATAATTCTTGTCATATGATCTCTTATGCTAGAGTAACAATTCAATCACAATTTCAAGTATGAATCATAAACTTCTTTGAAAACTAACAAACTATAATCTCAGTCATTGGAGCAATTGCAATTTATCATAACATAGGAAAGAGTCCATATAAGAGCTTTTTAGCAAGTCCACATACTCAACTATCATATAGTCTTCCATAATTGCTAACACTCACGCAATACTTATGGGTATGGAGTTTTAATTGGACACAGAGAAAGATAGGGGCTTATAGTTTTGCCTCCCAACGTATTACCTCAAGGGTAATGTCAACAATAATAGTGCATGAAAACTCACATCCAATTAGCCATATATACCAGCATCTTTCCAACATGTTGTGCTTGCCAAAAGATAAAATGTAAAAAGGAAGGGTGAAGATCACCATGACTCTCATGCAAGGTAGGAGATAAAAGTAAAAGATAGGCCCTTCGCAGAGGGAAGAAGAGGTTGTCATGCGCTTTTATGGTTGGATGCACAAAATCTTAATGCGAAAGAATGTCACTTTATATTGCCACTTGTGATATGGACCTTTATTATGCAGTCCGTCGCTTTTATTTCTTCCATATCACACGATCGTATAAAGCTTATTTTTCTCCCACACTAATAAGTCATACATATTTAGAGGGCAATTTTTATTGCTTGCACCGATGACAACTTACTTGAGGGATCTTACTCAATCCATAGGGAGGTATGGTGGACTCTCATGGCAAAACTGGTTTAAGGGTGTTTGGAAGCACAAGTAGTATCTCTACTTGGTGCAAAGAATTTGTCTAGCATGAGGGGGAAAGGCAAGCTCAATCATGTTGGATGATCCATGACAATATAATTTATCTTAGATGTAAGAAAAAATAACCCATTACGTTGTCTTCCTTGTTCAACGTCAACTATTTAGCATGTAATATTTTAATGAGTGCTCACAGTCATAAAAGATGTCCAAGATAGTGTATTTATATGTGAAGACCTCTCTTTCTTTATTACTTCCTATTAATTGCAACGATGATCAAAACTATGTTTGTCAACTCTCAACAACTTTTATTCATAATACTCTTTATATGTGAGCTCATTACTCTCCATAAGATCCATATGATCTCTTTTATTCTTTTTATTCTTTTCTCTTTTCTTTTATTCACTCAAGATCATGGCAAAATAATCAAGCCCTTGACTCAACACTAGTCTTTATTATATATAGCTCACGGACTCGATTACATAGAAGGATCATAAAGCAAAACTCACAGCTATATCATACTAAAACTTTATGCTACTAGATCAAGATATTACCAAAAGGATCAAACTAAGAAAAACGGTAAAGATAGAAGTGATGGTGATACGATACCGAGGCACTCCCCCAAGCTTGGCAGTTGACAAGGGGAGTGCCCATACCAAATACTCAGTTCTTCTTTGTTGGTGGAGAGGGTGGAGTTGTTGATGATGTTGGCTTCTTCCTTAATCTGCGCTTGAGGACAGAATTTTGGTCCCATAGGTCATCGATCTCCTGCTCCAGGCTCAGTGTCTTTTTGCATAGTTCCTGCTTGTTTTCTTGCAAGAGGCGAAAAGGGATAAACTCGATCTTAGGTTTCTTTACTCTATCCGGGAGGCTTGACTTTTTGTACTCCACATGCATGTCCCCAGGTTGAGGTAATGGGACTTCATCTTCTTCTGAGCTCGTCTCCACCCTTCCCTTGGGTTCATAGTCCTCTTCTTGTTCCATAGTCCAACCACAATGCTCCACATCCCCATAGACCTTAGGATTTGCAAGGTAATCAGCCACATAGCTTTCTCCTTCCGAATCCTGGGACGCCATGTTGCTCTAATCTGCAGCAAGACAACTCGAAACAAAGATAGGAGATATTTGTGTGATACGGTGGTCAAAACCTTTGGGAGATTATATAATGAATTTTTATCGACCAAAATATGTATCATGCAAGAAAACAGAGTCCGGAGGCGCACGAGGTGCCCACGAGGCAGGGGGGCGCGCCCTCCACCCTCGTGGAGCCCTCGTGTCGTTCCCGGACTGCTTCTTATTTTTCTATTTTTCTAAATATTCCAAAACGGAGAAAAAATGCCATTAGAACTGTTTTGGAGTCGGTTTACTTACTGTACCACATACCTATTCCTTTTCGGAGTCTGAAATGTTCCGGAAAGTGTCCCTTATGTATTCCTCCGGGGTTACGGTTTCAATAACATTGGTTTCAACATTTATAGGATTACCTGAGATATAATGTTTGATTCTTTGACCGTTCACCACCTTCGGGTTTGTGCCTTCGAAGTTGTTGATTTTTATGGCACCGGAACGATAGACCTCCTCGATAACGTAAGGACCTTCCAATTTAGAGAGAAGTTTTCCTGCAAAAAATCTTAAACGAGAGTTGTATAGCAATACATAATCACCTACATTAAACTCACGCTTTTGTATCATTTTGTCATGCCATCTTTTAACCTTTTCTTTAAACAATTTGGCATTCTCATAGGCTTGGGTTCTCCATTCATCAAGTGAGCTAATGTCAAATAACCTCTTCTCACCGGCAAGTTTGAAATCATAATTGAGCTCTTTAATAGCCCAATATGCCTTATGTTCTAGTTCGAGAAGTAAGTGACATGCTTTTCCATAAACCATTTTATACGGAGACATACCCATAGGATTTCTATATGCAGTTCTATAGGCCCATAATGCATCATCAAGTTTCTTGGACCAATTCTTTCTAGATCTATTAACTGTCTTTTGCAAAATTAATTTAAGCTCTCTGTTGCTCAATTCTACTTGACCACTAGACTGTGGGTGATAAGGAGATGCAATTCTATGATTAACATCATACTTAGCAAGCATTTTACGGAAAGCACCATGAATAAAATGTGAACCACCATCAGTCATTAGATATCTAGGGACTCCAAAGCTTGGAAAAATAACTTCTTTAAGCATCTTAATAGAGGTGTTATGATCAGCACTACTAGTTGGAATAGCTTCTACCCACTTAGTAACGTAATCAACAGCAACTAAAATATGTGTATATCCATTAGAGGCAGGAAAAGGTCCCATATAATCAAAGCCCCAAACATCAAATGGTTCAATAACAAGTGAATAATTCATAGTCATTTCTTGACGTCTACTAATATTACCAATTCTTTGACATTCATCACAAGATAATACAAACTTACGGGCATCCTTGAAGAGAGTAGGCCAATAAAAACCGGATTGCAATACCTTATGTGCAGTTCTATCTCTAGTGTGGTGTCCTCCATAACCTTCGGAGTGACACTTGCGTAGGACATGTTCCTGTTCATGCTTAGGTACACAACGTCTAATAACACCATCTACTCCTTTATAAAGATGTGGATCATCCCATAAGTAATGTCTTAAATCATAGAAAAACTTTTTCTTTTGCTGGTATGTGAAACTAGGTGGTATAAACTTAGCAACAATGTAATTAGCATAATCAGCATACCATGGAGCAGTGTGAGAAGCATTTATGATATTTAATTGTTCATCAGGAAAGCTATCATCAATAGGTAGTGGGTCACCAAGAACATTTTCTAAGCTAGACAAGTTGTCTGCAACGGGGTTCACAGCTCCCTTTTTATCAATAATATGCAAATCAAATTCTTGTAGCAAGAGAACCCATCTAATAAGTCTAGGTTTAGCATCTTTATTTTCCATAAGATATTTAATAGCAGCATCATCCGTGTGAATAGTTACTTTAGAATCAACAATATATGGTCTGAACTTATCACAAGCAAATACAACAGCTAAAAATTCTTTTTTAGTAGTAGCATAATTTCTCTGGGCATTGTCTAGAGTCTTACTAGCATATTGAATAACATTTACTTTCTTATCAACTCTTTGCCCTAGAACATCACCTAAAGCATAATCACTAGCATCACACATAATTTCAAAAGGTAAATTCCAATCAGGTGGTTGAACAATAGGTGCAGAGATTAATGCTTTCTTAAGTATTTCAAATGCTTCTACACAATCATCACGAAAGATGTCGGTGTCAAAACCGGCGGATCTCGGGTAGGGGGTCCCGAACTGTGCGTCTAGGCCGGATGGTAACAAGAGGCAAGGGACACGAAGTTTTACCCAGGTTCGGGCCCTCTCGATGGAGGTAAAACCCTATGTCCTGCTTGATTAATATTGATGATAGGGGTAGTACAAGAGTAGATCTACCACGAGATCAGAGAGGCTAAACCCTTGAAGCTAGCCTATGGTATGATTGTTGATGTGTATGTCATCCTATGGACTAAAACCTTCCGGTTTATATAGACACTGGAGAGGGTTAGGGTTACATAGAGTCGGTTACAATGGTAGGAGATTTGAACATCCGTATCGCCAAGCTTGCCTTCCATGCCAAGGAAAGTCCCTTCCGGACACGGGACGGAGTCTTCAATCTTGTATCTTCATAGTCCAGGAGTCCGGCTTGAAGGTATAGTTCGGCTATCCGAACACCCCCTAATCCAGGACCCCCTCAGTAGCCCCCGAACCAGGCTTCAATGACGATAAGTCCGGCACGCAGATTGTCTTCGGCATTGCAAGGCGGGTTCTCCTCCAAATTCCGTGTACTTGTTTGAATAAGGTCCGGTTTCTTGTAGATGTTGCGCTCCTTAGCTTCTACGCCCAATAATGGTTGTTTCCCACGTGTCAAACGAATATGAAAAGTCTGAGTGTTTTTTTGTTCATACCCCTAGCCACGTAAATGAGCTGCCCTATTTAAGGGGACGAGGATTTAGATCCAATCCACACCTTCTCCCCTCCACGAGTGTTCATCAGAGCGCATCCGACAAAGGTCCATTCTACCATGGCCAGCCGCCGCAACTCCTCCGCTCGCCCTTCCAGCCCTAAGCCTGGATATTGGGAGAGATGTTCCACTCCGCATAGCGAGCTAGTGACGCTCCAGACCAAGGGATTTCTCCCCCCGGCCTATATGGTCCCGGTTCGAGCCGGTCTTGTCGTTTACAACGGCAGAGAGCAAGCAGAGAATGCCCCTAATCCATCCAAAGGAGAGCGGGTGTGCCTTGCCCCTTACTTAATAAGGGGGCTTGGATTTCCCATCCACCCATTTCTCCGGGGGCTGCTGGAGTTCTACGGCCTCCAGCTACATCATCTCACGCCTACCTCAGTATTGTATATCGCGGGCTTTGTAGCCCTTTGTGAGCTGTTATTGGGTATTGAAGCTCATTTCAGACTATGGAAGGAGCTGTTTTGCCTCGTGCCTCATTCCAAGAAAGGGTCACTATATCAAGTGGGCGGAGCCGAAATATGGCGCATCGCCGGGACCGGATATCTGTCTGGAACTCCAAAAAAGGCGTCTGAAGATTGGCCCTCGGAACAGTTCTATATAGAAGACGTCCCGCTGCCGGATCCTGTCTGGATCGGCCTCCCATAATTCGATAGTGCTCCCTTAAAGAAGCGCCTAAGCTGGCGTCCACGGAGCCCTCAAAGGGAAAGTGACAGGAACATCGTTTACCTGATGGGACGAATAAGATTGTTGGCCCATTCCGGACTAACCACAATCGGAGTTATGGCCGAATGCATCATGCGGGGGGTGCAGCCACTTTAGTATAGAAGCCACCCCATGTGGGATTTCAACGGGGAGGACGACGCCACCCGCTACAGCAGTAAAGGGCCAGATTCAGTTACTGCTCTATTAAAGATCTTGTCCACTTTGTACAAGGGAGAAGAGGAGGAATTTCTCCGCGTTAACCCATAGGGTGGATTATCTATGCACAATCCCCCAAGCTGGGTAACTGGTCGCATCTACTTGCTCATCCGTTTAGTGTTCCCATTGTTAAATACTTAGTCTGATGACCTCAACGCAGGAACTGCACCGGGCTGTTAAGGAAATAAGCAGCCCGCCTCCACAACCCGAGGACCCAGGATGGTCTCTCGACCCGGCCTCTCAAGAGGATCCGGACATATCTGAAGAGCTGATTGATGGAGTGTTCCGTCAATTGAGCGAGGACAACACCTTGGTGGCCATTACGGCCGATTACCCAGGGCTAATCCCGACGCCCCAGGTACCTGAGATCGAAGTCCGAGTACCCCGGATAGGGGTCCGTCCATGCGTGTTCAATTTCCTAATTGCAAGCGAACTTTGCAGGGGAGGTTGTTGAGGCAGAAGGCCGAACCTGCGGCGACAAGACAACGAGGGGCCGCAGGGCCCCGTGGGCAGAAAAGAGGTGCAGTCCGGACCAAGGCATCAGCGCAAAGGTATGGCGCGCCCCTCTATCCCAGTTGTTATACCTTCGAGGCACATTTGACACTCGCGCCCTCTTCAGGACAAAGAGACCTCGCCGGACTATATCCGGAGAGGCTGCCAATCGCGCCTCCACCAGCCAGGCTCCAAAGCATGGTCCGGGGGCGAAGGCGAACGCAAGGCGCGTGCCGGACGTTCCTCCGACGGAGGATGCGGACGGGTTGTCTGCCAGCAACTCTGAGGTGGAAAGTGCCATGAACCACAGGCGTCGCCGGACAATTCTTCGCGGCGCTTGCTTCTCCCAAGAGGCGTTAGATGCCTTCAATTCGGGAGATGCGCACCTCCGTGTCGCTCACAATGGTCTAGCCAAAGCCACGAAGCAATATGTAAAAGACATACGGGTAAGAAAATTTTGGTAAATATATATATGTAGCAGTAGCCCCCGAGACTTGAAACAGTTAGAATAACTGGTTTAAGGATCATTTGTTATGCAGGTTCTTACAGAAAAGAATTCCCTACTGTCCCAGGAGCTGGAAGAGTGCAAAGCCCAACTGGAGGCCGCACTAGCCGCGGCAGGGGAGCCTAAGGAGGCCCCCTCTGGTAATATACATTTCTAAAGGTAAGTATTTTGCGAAGCACGGCTTTGGTGCAAATCTGACAAATAAAATTGCAGATGGCGCCGGATTGAATCCGGAAAAGCAACATCTCCTACACCAGCTAAAGGCTGGTGAGAGGGTGCTATTAAAGGTGATGGGGGAGAAGAATGTTCTCCAAGATGCCAACACCCGGCTGGGCGTCAAGCTGAAAGATGTTCGTGCCCAGCTATCAGACTCCGTGAAGGAGAATCAGCGGCTTTGGCGCGGCGTATTTAGTAAGTGCTTGAACGAACTATTTGAAAGAAAGTTCAGCGGGGAAGTCGACTGACAGAGCAATGTCTGTAGGTGTGTTAACAGGTCGTCCGACGGAGGAGATGCCTGGTTCTACGGGTGACCTTCTTCCCGAGCTCTCGCAACTGCTTGATCGAGTTCGGCAGGCGATGCGAGGCGTCGCCTAGGCCCTGTGGCCATCTGTCTCCATGCCCGAAGGTATTGGAGAGCTTGCGGAGAAGCTAAAGGGAGCACGGCGGCGCCTCCAATTATGGAAGATATCAGCCTGCCATCAAGGCGCTAGGGAGGCCTGGGCCATGGTGAAGATGCGGTACTCAAAGGCTGACCCCAACCACATGGCCGAGGTCGGTCCTATAGGGCCCGATGGGAAGGAGATCCATGTAAGCTTAGTGTGCGGCCAAGTCGAGTTGGCCACAAAGTACTCCCAGCAGGACTGTAAATTAGACATCCTGTTAGATGGTATTGAAGAGGAATACAATCAGTCAAAATGACTATGTAATCGAATTGACATTTATAATGCCTTCTAGCCGGATTGTAGATCATTTGTCATGGCCGACCTTTTCGCTTCAACCTTGGGGCCTGACGGTCCGAAGTGTGTCCGAATTCCCATGCGGTTATATAGGAACCAGGGAATGCATGGAGACCAGGCGTAGGGGTCATTAGTGCATGAACAGACAAGTGCCCGACTAGTTATGTTATATTACATGGTTAGTAAGAAACATCTTCCAGGGAGAATAGTTCCATTAGGGTTCCTTTCCCTGGGGGGCATGCCCTAAAGTGCATGTCCATGCTGCAAAAAGAAACGCAGGAAAAACGCCTGGCGGCACATAGATAAAGAAAAAGATCATCTTTAGTTCACCGACCGAATATTCTCTTAAGAACGCTAGCTTTCGGCTTCACCCAGTCTGAGGTACATGTCCGGCTGATCCAGCAGTAACAATCGCAGAGGTGCTCCCTTTACCACCTAGCCGAATAATCGGGAACGTACGGGTAAGCATAGGAGCCAGGCAACCCAGCTTGGCCAAAACTTAAGTCGTATCGATGCATATAATGGTGAATAAAAGGTACATGCGGAAGTTTGACACATGTGTTAGGCATGAAGCCCGTATAAATAAGCTTCTGTTTAAAGAAGCCCCCAGGTTTACTGAGCGCGGATAGCGCGTCAATTTGTGAGCCTTTAAAGGTTATAAGAGAAAGAGAAAAAGGGAGAAGGAGAGAAATGTAAGACGGACAGTATATAAAAAATGGACAGAGTAAGGAGACGAACACAGGATCCGGTGCTAGGCATAGAATCTTCGGAGACGGGCTGCGTTCCATGGGTTCGGCTCGAGTCGGTTATCCGATGCGTTTCGCAGGCGGTACGCTCCACCAGTCAGGACTTGGTCAATTATGAAGGGACCTTCCCACTTGGGCTTGAGTTTGTCCTTTTTCTTGTCCGGCAGGCATAGAACTAATTCATCAACGTTGTAATTTTTGGCCCGTACTTCTCTGCTTTGGTATCTTCGAGCTTGCTGTTGATAGAATGCGGGACGGGCTTTCGCCACATCACGCTCCTCCTCTAATGCGTCCAAACTGTCCTGCCGATCGAGCTCGGCTTCTCTTTCCTCGTACATGCGCACTCGAGGTGAGTCATGAATTATGTCGCAAGGCAGAACTGCCTCCGCGCCGTACACCATGAAGAATGGTGTGTATCCGGTGGTGCGATTCGGCGTGGTCCGCAGCCCCAGAGTACGGAGTTGAGCTCCTCTACCCAGTGCGTGTTAGATTCCTTGAGGGACCGCACTAGTTTGGGTTTGATGCCGCTCATGATAAGACCATTTGCACGTTCGACCTGGCTGTTAGTTTGTGGGTGATAGACGGAAGCATAATCGAGCTTTATGCCCATGTTTTTGCACCAGAGTTTTACCTCGTCGGCCGTAAAGTTCGTGCCATTATCAGTGATGATGCTGTGGGGGACGCCGTAATGGTGTACAACCCCGGATATGAAGTCTATCACAGGTCCGGATTTGGCCGTCTTAACACGCTTGGCTTCTATCCATTTGGTGAACTTATCCACCATGACCAGTAAGTATTTGTGCTTGTGGGTTCCGCCTTTAAGGGGTCCAACCATATCAAGCCCCCAGACCGCAAAGGGCCAATTGATGGGGATAGTTTGGAGGGCAGTGGGTGGCATATGGCTTTGGTTTGCAAAGAGCTCGCAGCCGGTGCATCGTTGGACTAAGTCCTGAGCGTCTGCCCGGGCCGTCGGCCAATAAAAGCCTATACGGAAGGCCTTGCTTACCAGGGACCAGGCTGCAGCGTGATGACCGTCGAGTCCGGCATGGATTTCAGCCAGGAGATTCCGCCCCTCCTCTTCGGAGATGCACCTTTGAAGGACTTCGGTAGTGCTCTTCTTATAAAGCTCTCCCTCGTGGACTCTGTAGGCTTTGGATCGCCGCACTATGCAGTGTGCCTCATTTTGGACCTCGGGGAGTTCCTGCCTAGTAAGGTAGGCGAGGAATGGTTCTGTCCACGGGGCGATGACGGCCATTATTACGTGGGCTGAAGGTGTTATTTCAATGGCAGAGCCTCCGATTGTGTCAGAATGTTTGGTGTCGGGCAGTGCGATTGGGTCCGGGCTGTTATTGTTCGGCTCCCCTTCCCATGCCACGGATGGCTTGAAAAGCCTTTCCAAGAAGATGTTGGGGGGGGACTACATCGCATTTTGCGTCGATGCGTGCCAGGACATCTGCCGCTTGATTATTTTCCCGGGCTATATGGTGAAATTCAAGTCCCTCGAACCGAGCTGACATTTTTAGGACGGCATTGCAGTAAGCTGCCATTTTCGGATCCTTGGCATCGAAGTCTCCATTTATTTGGGAGATTGCGAGGTTCGAGTCCCCGCGCACCTCTAGGTGTTGGATGCCCATGGATACTGCCATCCGGAGACCATGTAGAAGGGCCTCATATTCGACTACATTGTTGGAGTCCGTGTACAGAATCTGTAGTAAGTATTGAACTGTGTCTCCTGTGGGGGACGTCAAAACAACGCCAGCCCCCAGTCCAACCAACATTTTGGAGCCGTCGAAATGCATGATCCAATTTGAATACGTGCAGTACTCTCTAGGGAGTTCGGCCTCCGTCCATTCTGCGATGAAGTCGGCCAAAACTTGCGACTTGATGGCTCGTCGTGGCTTATAAGTTATGTCGAACGGGAGGAGCTTGATGGCCCATTTCGCAATCCGGCCTGTTGCGTCACGGTTGTTTATAATGTCGTTAAGTGGTACTTCCGAGGCTACTATTATTGAGCACTCTTGAAAGTAGTGTCGTAGCTTCCGGGATGCCATGAATACCGCGTACACAATCTTTTGATAATGCAGGTACCATGATTTGCAGGGAGTGAGGACAGTGGACACATAATAGACCGGCCTTTGAAGGGGGGATTTGTGTCTGTCCGCTTCTCGTTCGACGACGAGCACTGCGCTTACAACCTGATGTGTTGCTGCGATGTACATTAGCATTGGTTTGCCGATGTTTGGCACGGCCAGGACTGGGTTTGTTGCCAGTATGGCTTTTATTTCATCGAGTCCGGTCGTGGCTGCGTCCGTCCATTTGAAGTGTTCGGTGCACCGAAGGAGGCGGTAAAGGGGAAGGGCCTTTTCTCCCAAGCGGGAGATAAAGCGGCTTAGAGCCGCCACACATTCGGTTAACTTTTGTATTTGTTTGAGGTCCTTTGGGATATCCAGTTGTGACAGAGCTCAGATCTTGGCTGGATTTGCTTCAATTCCTCTGCTGGATACAATGAAGCCCAAGAGCTTTCCGGCTGGAACGCCGAAAAAGCATTTTTCCGGGTTGAGCTTGATGTCATATGTTCGGAGATTATCAAATGTGAGCCTCAAGTCGTCTACTAGAGATTCAACATGTCTTGTTTTGACGACCACATCATCTATGTATGCCTCCACTGTTTTACCGATCTAGCTTGCCAAACATGTCTGAATCATGCGCTGATATGTTGCGCCGGTGTTTTTGAGCCCGAAGGGCATCGTGTTGAAGAAGAATGGCTCGTATGGTGTGATAAATGCCGTTGCGGCTTGGTCTGGTTCTGCCATCTTGATTTGATGGTAGCTAGAATATGCATCGAGGAAACACAACGAATCGTGTCCTGCGGTCGCATCGATAATTTGATCGATGCGGGGGAGGGGGAAGGGATCCTTTGGGCAAGCCTTGTTAGGGTCTTTAAAATCAACACACAGGCGCCAGGATTTGTCCTTCTTTGGTACCATCACCAGGTTAGCTAGCCAGTCCGGATATTTTATATCTCTGATGAATCCGGCCTCTAATAGCTTTGCTAGCTCCTCTCCCATAGCCTGTCTCTTAGGTTCGGAGAAACGCCGGAGAGCCTGTTTGACAGGTTTGAATCCTGTTTGGATATTTAAGCTGTGCTCGGCCAGCCTGCGTGGGATTCCTGGCATGTCTGAAGGGTGCCAGGCGAAAATGTTCCAGTTCTCTTGTAGGAACTCTTGCAATGCGGCGTCGACATTAGGGTTTAACTGTGCCCCGATGGAAGCTGTTTTATTGGGGTCCGTTGGATGGACTTGGAATTTGACTATTTCGTCCGCTGGTTTAAAGGAGGTGGATTTGGATCTTTTGTCGAGTACCACATCATCCCTATTCACCGTAGAGCGCAGCGCAGTCAGCTCCTCAGCCACTAGGGCTTCGGATAGTGCCTCGAGGGCCTGTGCGGCTGTCTTGTTTTCGGCGCGGAGTGCTATGTCCGGATCACTAGCGAGAGTGATGATCCTGTTAGGCCCGGGCATCTTGAGCTTCATGTACCCGTAATGGGGTATTGCTTGGAAGATTGTGAATGCTTCCCGCCCTAGCAAAGCGTGATAACCGCTGCTGAATGGGGCCACATGGAACGTGACCTCTTCAGACCTGTAATTGTCCAACGTGCCGAACACCACATCTAGTGTGATTTTTCCTGTACAGCGCGCTTCCCGACTGGGGATTATTCCTCTAAAGGTTGTGCTGCTTCGCATGATGCGGTTCCAGTCTATATCCATTTTTTGAAGAGTTTCCTCATAAATGAGGTTCAATCCGCCGCCGCCGTCCATGAGTACCTTGGTAAGACGAAAGCCGTCCACTATTGGACTGAGGACCAATGCAGCTGGTGCTCGGGCTGTTCAGAATTTAGGTTCATCACTGGCGTTAAAGGTGATGGCCGTGTCACTCCATGGGTTTATTGTTTCTACTTGGTAGACTTCGGCAAGGCTGCGGAGTGTCCTTTTTCGCATATTATTTGATGCGAAGGTCTCGAAGACTGTTAATACCGTATTGGTGTCTCTAGGGTGGCTTTCTGTGGCCTCCAGAATTAGGAGGTTTTCGCCAATTTTGGCCACCTGCCGGAGTATCCAACATGCTCTAAGGCTGTGAGTTGGTGTGGCGTCCTCTGTACTATGAATTTTACAGGGTCCATTAAGCCATCCTTCATGTACGGTTCCATGCCCTGTAGAGGGTTTTTGCCTTCTGGTGTTTGACCCGGGTGTCTGGCGATGATGCACCCTTTTATTTCGGATTGTGCTTGCCTTAAGGGCCGGATTGTCCCAAAATTTTGTTTCGGTTTTCCGGGCGCTTTCCATCACACAGTACTTTCGTACTATGGATGCTAAGTCAGCGAAGTGTGTAATATCACGGCGACTTATGGCGCTGAGTATTCCCTTGTCCGTACAATGATTGCAGAAGAATGAAATTGCGTCTTCCTCGCGGCAGCCCTTTATCCTATTCATAACCAGGAGGAATCTGGCCCAGTAATGATGTACTATTTCTGTCAGGACCCCGACTCGATGTCACATCGATCTAGCTGGTAACACCTCATATTACTTTGCGGCCTCACGCACGGTATTCCCACGGGTGTCGTCTTACCTTTTCCCGGGACCGTTTGCGCCTTTTGGCTCACGTATATGATAGTGTTGCTAGCATCCATATGATAAAGAGCCCGGGCTGACATGACTAGTCGTAAACCCAAAGTGGCACAGACTTACAGGGACAGGCATCCATGACCCAGCTTCGAACGTGTCGGTCATCAGCAAGTGGGTCCGGGCTGTAGCACTGGGCTAGCAGGACTCCGGTAAACCGGGCTGTAGCGGGCTAACAGGACTCCGGTACTCAAAGCGTGACATTTCCCCGAAGGGACAGACACAGGAACGAAGAAGGACACATGCCGGCCAGCCTAAGTGTTCCAGAGCAGTAGCAAGCTACCATGGCTCAGCGGTAACACTAGGAGACATTTCCCGGTAAGAGAGGCTACTAAAGATAAACAACCAGATAGTCAGATCCCACACATACCAGGCATTTCAATCATACACACAATATGCTCGATATGTGCAAATACAACGAAGCATCACAACATGACTCTATGACACAAGTACTTTATTTAAGGCTCAGGGAGCCATACATAACATACACAAAGGTACGGGTCTCACGACCCAACATACAAGTCATACAGTCATACAAGCCAGCAGCGGAAGTAACTTGTCTGAGTACAGACAACTAGTAAAATAAAAGAGGCTTGGAAAGCCTAGCTATACTACGTGGTCCTTCACAAGCTCAGGGTCACCACCTGGGTCTTTAGCCTACTCGTTGATGTCAACGTCTACACAGAACCCATCAGAAGGGGTTGCAGCGTCTTCTGTAAAAATGTAGTTTATAGCAACATGAGTACAAAGGTACTCAGCAAGACTTACATCAGATCCTACATACATGCATAGTATCAAGAAGGGTTGGTGGAGTTATTGCAGCAAGCCAGCTTTGACTCTTGGCTAGGCTATCCTACGATACTCCAACTTGAAATGGTTTTGCGCACACGAGTCCACTACTCACCACTTCAATACACCACCGAGGATCCACCTCCGTCTTCCTACGGAAGAGCCATCCTCGGCACTCACTCTTATCTTGAGGCTTTTAGTAGTTTCCATTTACTTGTCTATGAACTGTATAGGCAACCAAGTAGTCCTTTACCGCGGACGCGGCTATTCGAATAGATCATGTTAACCCTGCAGGGGTGTACTTCTTCATACACGCTCTCACCACTTACCGTCGCTTACACGACATGTACTCGGCAACCTTCAAGCGGAAGCCCAACGTGGGTGTCGGCCACGACCTACCTAATCACCTAAGCCTCCAGTCCAGGTTTATCGCCTATTCAGGTTCCATCCGCAGGGAGTCCGGCCGAGGTTTCCCATACGGCCCCGAACGATGTGAACAGGGTTCCCGAGATACCTAACGGGTATTCGGTACACCCGGCCACGTACCTACCGCATCACAGCCCACCCCTACGATCAGCGCTGTCCACGGCCTCCAGTAGGCTACAAACACCAGAAACTAGTTGCAACTCCTGGACGGAGAACTAGGGTGAATAAGAAGCCGAGAGGGTCCATTGGTTTCGGGCCCAATGCATGGTAGTAGCTGATTCTTAAATCACACATACAGATCTCAGTGCTTAAGGTCGGCTTCAATGAAACAACCCACCATGTACTCCTACATGGCCTCTCATCGATACCTTTACCAAATCGTGTTCACCACACCACTCTCATTACCGACATAATCATTTCACTCTAGCCCATCACCCAGATGAACCAGACCTGACACGACTCTAAGCATAGCAGGCATAGCAAGGTAGAAACAACACATACATATGGCTCAATCAACTCCTACACATGCTAGTGGGTTTCATCTAGTTACTGTGGCAATGACAGGTCATGCAGAGGAAATGGGTTCAACTACCGTAGCACACAGCAGTTTTGAATCGCGTTGTCTTAATGCAGTAAAAGAGAGCAGGAGCGAGAACATGGGATTGTATCGATATGATCAAATGGTTGGTTGCTTGCCTGATGGTTCGATGCACGGATACGGTTCTTCGTTAGGGTAATCATGGTACTCCTCGGGGGCAGAACCTGTCGCAAAGGACATCGATACACAAGCATCACCAAACAATGTGCAACAATATGATGCATGCATGAAACATGGCAATATGAGTGTGTTGGGCTAATGCAACTAAAACCAGAAGGGTTTGAACAAATTTGAATCATAGATTCAAATTTCAAATTCAAATATGGTTTTTTTAAAGTGCTTTTCCTTGTTCTGCTTGAAACATCAATTTAACTTGTTTGATCATGCATGAAAATAGTACAGATGGATAGATTGGATTTTTTTGATCATTTTTCATATATAATTTGTCCAATTTGGAGTTACAGAATAAAAGTTATGAATTTTTGAAGTTTAAATAATATTCTGGAATTTCCTGATTTAAATTAAATCCAGAAATATAATTATTGCGCCAGCATGACGTCAGCATGACGTCAGTGGTCAACTGCGGCTGGCTGAGGTCAAACCTGACGTGTGGGGCCCACACGTCAGTGACAGGGGGGGTTAAACAGGATTAAATTAATCCTAATTAGGGATTAGTGGCGCTGGGGCCCACTGTCAGTGTCAGGGGGGGTTGACTAACAGTAGTTAGCGCTAATCTAACCACCTGGCCGACAGGGCCCACGCGTCAGTGACCCTGGGGGGTCAAACCCTAGGTCGGACAAGTCAAACCCCACCGGCGACATGACGCCGGCGAGGTCCGAGACGGCGGCGAAAGTGCTTTTTGCCATTCCGGCAACCAAATGGACGGCGGAAGGCATCTACGTGTTGCTGAGGTTGAGCCGCGACTATTGGTGGTGGTGGTTGGGCTCGGGGTGGCCGGAGTTGACGGCGGCGAGCTCGGCTGCGGCGGCCGGAGTTCGGGTGCGGTGGGAATCGGCGTTGCAGGGCGTTAGGGGAGGTGTTGGTGCGTGCTACGTGCTCCTAGTGAGGTGTGGAGCACGATGGTGTGCTCGGTTGGGCGCTACGGCGACCGTGGCCACGACGGCGACATCGCCGGCAGCGTGGAGCTCTCGGCCAAGGTGGGGCTAGGGCCTAGAGGTCGAAAGAGACCAGGGGAGAAGGGGGAAACGATCCGGGGGCTCACCGCGGAGCTGCAGGGATGGTTAGCGGGCTCGGGGACGCGCTGGAGGCGACGAATTCGACGGCGACGATGGTCGGAGCCCGAAGAGGGGAACGGCGACGTGGCGGCGATGCAGGGCTTCCGGGGAGCTGTGGAGTGGTGGGGAGGAAGAGGGGGTCGTGGCGGAGCTTCTGAGCTAGTCGGGGGAGCGAGGGGTGGCCGGAGACGGCTGCTGTGGCGAACGGCGGCGACGGTGGTGTTCGGCCGTGAGAGAGAGAGAGAGCGAGGGAGAGGAGGGGAGAGCCGGGGCGAGTGAGAGAGAGCAGGGGGGAGGCGTGGCGTCGTCCAGGGGCATCGAAGCGAGGAGGGGAGGGCAGGCAGGCAGGGAGAGAGGTGGCGTGGCGCGGTGGCGCGCGCGCGCCGGCCACACTCCCCTCCCTCTGTCGGGACGAAGACGACAGAGGAGGGAGGTGGGCTGGGCCGGCTGCTGGCTGGGCCGGCCAGCTGGATGGGCTGCACAGGGAGGAGCCCAGGTAAGCTTCTCCCTTTTATTTTTTTCTGTTTTCTAATTTCTGACATTTGTTTTGATTTAAATAATATATTAAATCATTTATTTAACTTATGCCAATTTTTGCAGGAGCTATATATATTATTCCAGAGCTCTTTTATAAATGGCATAATATTTGGGCATATATTAATATATATAATTAATATATTTCCAATGCATATACTTATGCATTAATTCCAAATGCCCAAAATAAATGTCCATGAGACACTAAGAATATTGGTTTGATTTTTATCTCTGTCCAATATTTTCAGAGAGCAACATGAGCATTTTCTTGGACCCTTTTGGAGAAATTTTTATTTGGTCATTTTCAAAATGATTCTGAGGGTTTCACAGATCCCCATTTCAAGTTTCTGATGAAAGAGTAAACATGATGCAACACTCTAATGCATGGCTAACTAGGATGTGACAACTCACCCCCACTCAAAAGAATCTCGTCCCGAGATTTGGGTTCCTCCGGGAAGAAGGCGGGATACTCGAGTCGAAGACGATCCTCCCTTTCCCAAGTTGCTTCATCCTCAGAATGGTGCGACCATTGAACTTGAGAAACTTGATATTATGACGTCGCGTGGTACGTTCGGCTTGATCGAGGATACGAATGGGGTACTCTCGATATGTAAGATCATCTTGGAGATCAAGCGTTTCGTGGTCCACTTCACGGATAGGATCCGAGAAGCAACGCCTGAGTTGAGAAACGTGGAAGACATCGTGGAACTCTGGAGAGGTGCGGAGGTAGTTCCAACTGGTAGGCAACTTCTCCTCGTTTGGCAAGAATGCGAAAAGGTCCAATGTAACGAGGAGCCAATTTGCCTTTGATACCGAAACGATGGGTTCCCTTCAGAGGGGTGACCCGAAGATAAGCCTTCTCGTCAACCTCGAAAGTCATAGCCTTATGTTTTCGGTCATATTGACTCTTTTGACGAGATTGGGCTGTTTTCAACTTTTCACGAACGATACGAACTTGTTCTTCTGCTTCCTGAATCATATCCGGGCCAAAGAATTGTCTTCCCCGGTCTCTGACCAGTTAAGGGGTGTTCGACATCGTCGTCCATAGAGAACTTCAAAAGGGGCTTTACCCAAGCTAGATTGATAGCTGTTGTTGTAAGCGAATTCGGCAAATGGAAGGCACTTCTCCCAGTCCATTCCGAACGAGATAACAGAGGCTCGAAGCATGTCTTCTAGAATCTGATTGACGCGTTCCACTTGACCACTCGACTGAGGGTGGAAAGCGGTGCTAAAGGAGAGACGAGTTCCCATAGCATTTTGGAAACTTTCCCAAAATCGAGAGGTGAAAAGACTTCCTCGATCCGAGTTAATTTCCAAAGGAACACCATGGAGAGACACTATTCGGGAGATGTACAAATCTGCCAGCTGACTAGCGGTTATACTCTCACGAACAGGTAGGAAATGGGCTACTTTGGAAAGACGATCGACCACGACGAAAATAGCATTATTCCCTCTCTTGGTCCTGGGAAACCCGGTAATGAAATCCATACCAATTTTATCCCATTTCCATTCAGGAATAGCTAAGGGTTGAAGGGTGCTAGCAGGCCGTTGATGCTCTGCTTTTACACGACGACAGACGTCGCAATTTGCAATATACTGAGCAATTTCTCTCTTCATCCTAGTCCACCAGAACCTCTGGCGTAGGTCCTGATACATCTTAGTACTACCGGGATGAATGGTGAGAGGAGATTCATGGGCTTCCTTAAGAATCAATCGCCTCAGGTTGCGCACTTTGGGAACCACTAGACGATCCCCGAAGTATACGACCCCTTGATCATTAATGGAGAAACAATTCGCAATTCCTTTCTGAATGTTTCTCTTGATGCGGGAGATTCCCGGATCTACCTTCTGTGCTTTGATAATCTGATCCGTAAGGGTAGGTTTTGCCACCAAGGTGGAGAGAAAACCTTGAGGAACAATGTGAAGGTTAAGCTTCCGAAATTCCTCATGGAGAAGCGGTTGACTTTGTTGTAACATCAGGTTGTTACAATAAGATTTACGACTTAGCGCATCAGCCATGACGTTGGCTTTCCCTGGGGTATAGGTTATTCCTAAGTCGAAGTCTGTGATCAATTCAACCCAACGTCTTTGCCTGAGATTCAGATCCGGTTGGGTGAAAATGTACTTCAGACTTTGGTGATCAGTGAATATTTCGCAACGATTACCGAGGAGGTAATGTCGCCAGGTCTTAAGTGCATAGACTACGGCTGCAAGCTCTAGATCATGAGTAGGATAATTCTCCTCATGTGGGTGCAATTGCCGTGAAGCGTAAGCAATTACGTGTCGATCTTGCATGAGAATGCAACCTAGTCCTTGTCGCGAGGCGTCGCAGTAGATAACAAAGTCCTTGGAGAAGTCTGGCGGTACGAGCACGGGAGCAGAGGTCAGGCGTCTTTTCAGTTCCTGAAAGCTGTGCTCACATTGTGGAGTCCACTCGAACTTCTTATCTTTCTTGAGGAGTTCGGTTAGAGGTTTGGCAACCTTGGAGAAGTTCTCGACAAAACGACGACAATAGCTCGCTAAGCCTAGAAAACTCCGAACTTGCTTGACCGATTCAGGTGGAGTCCAGTTAAGGACGGCTTGAACTCGCTCAGGGTTAACAGCAATACCTTTACCAGATATTACATGACCCAGATAGGTCACTTCTGACAACCAGAATTCACATTTAGAGAATTTGGCATAAAGGCGATGCTCTCGAAGTTTCTTCAACACTAGCCTTAGATGTTCGGCATGTTCTTCCTCGTTCTTGGAGTAGATGAGTATATCATCGAGATAAACTACGACGAATTTATCCAAATACTCCATGAAGATTGAGTTCATTAACCGAGAAAAGGTGGCTGGAGCGTTGGTTAAACCGAAGGACATGACGGTGTACTCGTATTGGCCATAACGAGTAACAAAGGCCGTTTTAGGAATGTCCCCGTTTCTGATTTTGATTTGATGGTAGCCCAACCTCAAATCCATCTTGGAGAAGACTGAGGATCCAGCGAGCTGATCATACAGATCATTGATCCTGGGAAGTGGATATTTGTTTTTGATTGTGACCAGATTGACAGGTCGGTAATCTACAACCATCCGGTCCGTACCATCCTTCTTCTTGACGAATAGGACGGGGCAAGCCCACGGAGATGAACTAGGTCGGATGAAACCCTTTTTCAAGGACTCATCGAGTTGTTTCTTAAGCTCGGCTAGTTCTAGGGGTGCCATCTTATAGGGTCTTCTAGCAATCGGAACGGTTCCTGGAATGAGGTCTATTACGAACTCAACATCCCTGTCAGGTGGAACACCTGGCAATTCCTCTGGAAAGACATCCGGGAAGTCACGGACTACCGGAACGTCCTCAAGGTCTGGCAAAGGGCTGGCGTTAAGAGAAATAATTGTCGCTTGGCTATTCGGGTCAAGACATTGACTATCTTCCCCGAAGGATGGCTGAGTTGAACAGTCCTAGAGAAGCAATCAATTTGGGCATGATGAGCTGACATCCAGTCCATACCCAGAATGATATTAATATCTGAAGATTTAAGGGCTATCAAAGATGCAAGGAAAACAAGTCTGTCGACTTGGATCTCATTTCCATAACTTACCCTAGAGGTCTGCCATCTAGACCCAGGGGTAGAGATTTCCATAGTGGATGGCATGTCACAGAATGCAACGTTATGCAAACGAGCATAATTTTCAGATATAAAAGAATGAGAGGCTCCTGTATCGAAAAGAACAGATGCCGGGTGGCAATTAACAAGAAGCGTACCGAGAACGACGTTGGGATCCTCTTGAGCTTCTTCGGCAGAGATACAGTTGACATGGCCACGTGAAGCGGGGACCGGCTTGGCGTGGAATATTTTTCCTGTCGGCTTGCCACGGCCAACAGCTTTAGCAGACTGGTTGGGGTTGGTCTGGGGACACTCACGCATATAGTGACCAGATTCCCCACATTTGAAACAAGTCACGGAACTGGTACGTGGAGGAGCATTATTGGTTGGACCCCCATAGGGCTTGGCTGGAGCAGACTGTTGTACAGGGCGAGGCGCCTGGAAAGATGGCCTCGGTGTGAACCTGGGTGGCAGGGCGGTGTTGGGCACCCACACGCGGCGCTTCTGAGGACCAGCACCGGATGAGGAACCCATGTCACGGCCATGCTTGCGTGTTGCGTCATAGTCAGTCTGACCAGTTTCAGCACTGATGGCTTTGTTGACAAGTTTCGAAAAAGATGTGCACTCATGCAGACGGAGGTCGCGGCGAAGCTTCGGACTAAGGCCCTTACGGAACCTTGCTTGCTTCTTGGCGTCAGTAGACACTTCCTCAGTTGCATATCGGGCGAGATTACCAAACTCCCTGCTATAGACATCCACAGAAAGTCGGCCTTGGGTGAAAACTGCAAAATTCTTCGCGTTTACGGTCCATGAGACCCTCCGGAATGTGATGTTCACGGAAAGCCTCGCTGAACTCAGCCCAAGTAGTGACATGGCCCGCTGGGCGCATAGCTCCATAATTCTCCCACCATAGACTGGCGGGGCCTTCAAGATGATATGCAGCAAAGGTGACCTTGTCAGCCTCCGCTACCAGCGCGGAACGCAGTTTGTGAGAGATACTGCGAAGCCAGTCATCAGCGTCGAGAGGCTCGACGGAGTGGTGGAACGTGGGTGGATGCAATTTGATAAAATCACTGAGTGACACCACGTTAGCCCTCTGATGGTGTGCTGTATTCTGTTCAATACGCTCCAACAAACGGTTGGTCTCCCGCTTGTTTCTCTCAGCTTCCATCATAACCTCGGCTAGTGAAGGAGGATGAGGCAGATTTGCATCCCTGGCTTCACTGCCTTCGGCCTGCTCTTGGGAAGCAGGGTTAGCGCGCGTGTTGACCATCCTAGGTAAACAAAACAATGATTTAGTCAGGATGGTAAAATTCCGACATAGGATACATAATGTAAGGAATAACTCGGAATGCAAGATGATCATCCGTATGACATGGTAGATACAGAAACTGCTTCTTTATTCCATCGCCATACACACCATACAGGGTTTAGTACAAGACCAAACAAAGTACTATTACGGTGAAAGAGGATTACATCTCATCGGAGGCATCCCAAGCTCCTATACATTATTTTTCTACACCTCCGGAAGGAGTACAACTAGGTCATATCCCACGAGTCACGCGGGACGATAGACGACACAGCTAGTGCGAACTAGGGATACTACCACTAACTCAGACCGATCCGTAGTAGTCCTCGTAAAAGTCACCTCCATAGCCTGGAAGCTCAACATGTTCATCCGGAAACAGACGATCTCGCGGAGCTTGTGGACCATAGGGGCTAGGATGAGGTCGTGGACCAACAAACGGTGGCCTGCGGGGACCGCGAGGTGGGGTGATGCCTCCTACATCACGCCAAACCATCACGTCTGGCAGAGCAGATCTCACAGGATAGAGATCGCGCATATCTGAAAATCCAGCTTGCACCGCCGGTGCGAACCGAGTCAAAGTGGCCCAGTGGTCAGCACGGGTATTGAAGAGCTCTAACCTCAAGGCCCGATTTTCACGGTCCTTATCCTCGAGCATCTCAGCAGTGGTGCGAGTCCGTGAATCCTCCTGAGTGGAGTCAGCATAGATAGCCTGGAGATACCCTTGTGCTCCCGGAAGTGATCCTGGCATATACCGGAAATCAGAGTCCCGAAACAGACCAGATCTGACTCGCATAATGGTCATCATAGAGTAGGCGGCGTCCTGCATAGCCATCTCAATAGTAACCCCGAGTCCATAGGAGCAGTGATGAGGCTCGGTGGATCCAGGATAAGATGGAAATATCCTGACAGTGCAGAGATACTGGCTTTGATTAAAATCTCGGAATTGCTCTTCGACCGTGTACTCGGGATACCAGCGGTATCCAGCCTCAGTCATTACCCTGACCAACTTAGCAGTATGGCCGGGTACATCTAGGCATCGAGTCAGGCGAACCACTTGATTGAGGTCGCGGGTGGCCATCTGAAAGCACAATCATAATGCAAAGGCATTAGAATTTCTAGCAATATTTCGGCAGCATAACAGCTGTAAATGCTCAAGAAGGATTTTGAGACATTTGACAAAGGATTTCGTACATACTCAACATCATCATTTCAAAGTTCTGAAACCATTCTGGCAACATAATGTGGTAGTAGAGCTGAACTAGGCTTGTAACCATCAAACTTATAAGGTACTACTGATTAGTAACACGTGATCCTGATAGAGAGAATAGATCCTAATTCCTTAACCCCGGTGGAAGAATGGACTGACTCAGATCAGAAAGTCATAAGGTAAAGGAGTAAAAAGAGCCTTACGTTCCAACCCACAAACAATTCCCCTACATATAACTAAAGAATTTCTAGACTCAACATCGACCAGTTTGGCTTGGAGAACCTACAGGCAGTCCGGCTCTGATGCCAACGCTGTCAGGACCCCGACTCGATGTCACATCGATCTAGCTGGTAACACCTCATATTACTTTGCGGCCTCACGCATGGTATTCCCACGGGTGTCGTCTTACCTTTTCCCGGGACCGTTTGCGCCTTTTGGCTCACGTATATGATAGTGTTGCTAGCATCCATATGATAAAGAGCCCGGGCTGACATGACTAGTCGTAAACCCAAAGTGGCACAGACTTACAGGGATAGGCATCCATGACCCAGCTTCGAACGTGTCGGTCATCAGCAAGTGGGTCCGGGCTGTAGCACTGGGCTAGCAGGACTCCGGTAAACCGGGCTGTAGCGGGCTAACAGGACTCCGGTACTCAAAGCGTGACATTTCCCCGAAGGGACAGACACAGGAACGAAGAAGGACACATGCCGGCCAGCCTAAGTGTTCCAGAGCAGTAGCAAGCTACCATGGCTCAGCGGTAACACTAGGAGACATTTCCCGGTAAGAGAGGCTACTAAAGATAAACAACCAGGTAGTCAGATCCCACACATACCAGGCATTTCAATCATACACACAATATGCTCGATATGTGCAAATACAACGAAGCATCACAACATGACTCTATGACACAAGTACTTTATTTAAGGCTCAGGGAGCCATACATAACATACACAAAGGTACGGGTCTCACGACCCAACATACAAGTCATACAAGCCAGCAGCGGAAGTAACTTGTCTGAGTACAGACAACTAGTAAAATAAAAGAGGCTTGGAAAGCCTAGCTATACTACGTGGTCCTTCACAAGCTCAGGGTCACCACCTGGGTCTTTAGCCTACTCGTTGATGTCAACGTCTACATAGAACCCATCAGAAGGGGTTGCAGCGTCTTCTGTAAAAATGTAGTTTATAGCAACATGAGTACAAAGGTACTCAGCAAGACTTACATCAGATCCTACATACATGCATAGTATCAAGAAGGGTTGGTGGAGTTATTGCAGCAAGCCAGCTTTGACTCTTGGCTAGGCTATCCTACGATACTCCAACTTGAAATGGTTTTGCGCACACGAGTCCACTACTCACCACTTCAATACACCACCGAGGATCCACCTCCGTCTTCCTACGGAAGAGCCATCCTCGGCACTCACTCTTATCTTGAGGCTTTTAGTAGTTTCCATTTACTTGTCTATGAACTGTATAGGCAACCAAGTAGTCCTTTACCGCGGACGCGGCTATTCGAATAGATCATGTTAACCCTGCAGGGGTGTACTTCTTCATACACGCTCTCACCACTTACCGTCGCTTACACGACATGTACTCGGCAACCTTCAAGCGGAAGCCCAACGTGGGTGTCGGCCACGACCTACCTAATCACCTAAGCCTCCAGTCCAGGTTTATCGCCTATTCAGGTTCCATCCGCAGGGAGTCCGGCCGAGGTTTCCCATACGGCCCCGAACGATGTGAACAGGGTTCCCGAGATACCTAACGGGTATTCGGTACACCCGGCCACGTACCTACCGCATCACAGCCCACCCCTACGGTCAGCGCTGTCCACGGCCTCCAGTAGGCTACAAACACCAGAAACTAGTTGCAACTCCTGGACGGAGAAGTAGGGTGAATAAGAAGCCGAGAGGGTCCATTGGTTTCGGGCCCAATGCATGGTAGTAGCTGATTCTTAAATCACACATACAGATCTCAGTGCTTAAGGTCGGCTTCAATGAAACAACCCACCATGTACTCCTACATGGCCTCTCATCGATACCTTTACCAAATCGTGTTCACCACACCACTCTCATTACCGACATAATCATTTCACTCTAGCCCATCACCCAGATGAACCAGACCTGACACGACTCTAAGCATAGCAGGCATAGCAAGGTAGGAACAACACATACATATGGCTCAATCAACTCCTACACATGCTAGTGGGTTTCATCTAGTTACTGTGGCAATGACAGGTCATGCAGAGGAAATGGGTTCAACTACCATAGCACACAGCAGTTTGAATCGCGTTGTCTTAATGCAGTAAAAGAGAGCAGGAGCGAGAACATGGGATTGTATCGATATGATCAAATGGTTGGTTGCTTGCCTGATGGTTCGATGCACGGATACGGTTCTTCGTTAGGGTAATCACGGTACTCCTCGGGGGCAGAACCTGTCGCAAAGGACATCGATACACAAGCATCACCAAACAATGTGCAACAATATGATGCATGCATGAAACATGGCAATATGAGTGTGTTGGGCTAATGCAACTAAAACCAGAAGGGTTTGAACAAATTTGAATCATAGATTCAAATTTCAAATTCAAATATGGCTTTTTTAAAGTGCTTTTCCTTGTTCTGCTTGAAACATCAATTTAACTTGTTTGATCATGCATGAAAATAGTACAGATGGATAGATTGGATTTTTCTGATCATTTTTCATATATAATTTGTCCAATTTGGAGTTACAGAATAAAAGTTATGAATTTTTGAAGTTTAAATAATATTCTGGAATTTCCTGATTTAAATTAAATCCAGAAATATAATTATTGCGCCAGCATGACGTCAGCATGACGTCAGTGGTCAACTGTGGCTGGCTGAGGTCAAACCTGACGTGTGGGGCCCACACGTCAGTGACAGGGGGGGTTAAACAGGATTAAATTAATCCTAATTAGGGATTAGTGGCGCTGGGGCCCACTGTCAGTGTCAGGGGGGGTTGACTAACAGTAGTTAGCGCTAATCTAACCACCTGGCCGACAGGGCCCACGCGTCAGTGACCCTGGGGGGTCAAACCCCAGGTCGGACAAGTCAAACCCCACCAGCGACATGACGCCGGCGAGGTCCGAGACGGCGGCGAAAGTGCTTTTTGCCATTCCGGCAACCAAATGGACGGCGGAAGGCATCTACGTGTTGCTGAGGTTGAGCCGCGACTATTGGTGGTGGTGGTTGGGCTCGGGGTGGCCGGAGTTGACGGCGGCGAGCTCGGCTGCGGCGGCCGGAGTTCGGGTGCGGTCGGAATCGGCGTTGCAGGGCGTTAGGGGAGGTGTTGGTGCGTGCTACGTGCTCCTAGTGAGGTGTGGAGCACGATGGTGTGCTCGGTTGGGCGCTACGGCGACCGTGGCCACGACGGCGACATCGCCGGCGGCGTGGAGCTCTCGGCCAAGGTGGGGCTAGGGCCTAGAGGTCGAAAGAGACCAGGGGAGAAGGGGGAAACGATCCGGGGGCTCACCGCGGAGCTGCAGGGATGGTTAGCGGGCTCGGGGACGCGCTGGAGGCGACGAATTCGACGGCGACGATGGTCGGAGCCCGAAGAGGGGAACGGCGACGTGGCGGCGATGCAGGGCTTCCGGGGAGCTGTGGAGTGGTGGGGAGGAAGAGGGGGTCGTGGCGGAGCTTCTGAGCTAGTCGGGGGAGCGAGGGGTGGCCGGAGACGGCTGCTGTGGCGAACGGCGGCGACGGTGGTGTTCGGCCGTGAGAGAGAGAGAGCGAGGGAGAGGAGGGGAGAGCCGGGGCGAGTGAGAGAGAGCAGGGGGGGCGTGGCGTCGTCCAGGGGCATCGAAGCGAGGAGGGGAGGGCAGGCAGGCAGGGAGAGAGGTGGCGTGGCGCGGTGGCGCGCGCGCGCGCCGGCCACACTCCCCTCCCTCTGTCGGGACGAAGACGACAGAGGAGGGAGGTGGGCTGGGCCGGCTGCTGGCTGGGCCGGCCAGCTGGATGGGCTGCACAGGGAGGAGCCCAGGTAAGCTTCTCCCTTTCATTTTTTTCTGTTTTCTAATTTCTGACATTTGTTTTGATTTAAATAATATATTAAATCATTTATTTAACTTATGCCAATTTTTGCAGGAGCTATATATATTATTCCAGAGCTCTTTTATAAATGGCATAATATTTGGGCATATATTAATATATATAATTAATATATTTCCAATGCAAATACTTATGCATTAATTCCAAATGCCCAAAATAAATGTCCATGAGCCACTAAGAATATTGGTTTGATTTTTATCTCTGTCCAATATTTTCAGAGAGCAACATGAGCATTTTCTTGGACCCTTTTGGAGAAATTTTTATTTGGATCATTTTCAAAATGATTCTGAGGGTTTCGCAGATCCCCATTTCAAGTTTCTGATGAAAGAGTAAACATGATGCAACACTCTAATGCATGGCTAACTAGGATGTGACAGTTTCTTTGGGCTCTTGCCTGATTTGGGATATATCGCTAATGTTCGGGTGGGTGGGTGGAATTAAATCTGAAGCCTTACCCCTTCTGAGGCTCAGAGGCCGAGGAATTTCCGAACTCGAAAATTTGGATTCCTGGATGTCGTCCAATGAATCCAGTTCGTCGCCTGATTCTAAGTTCAGGTCTTGCGTGATATCCTCCCCTCCGCGGACATCCGACTTGGAGGGATCGGGAATCCGGATGTAGCGAGTCCTTAAGATAGATGAAGGGTCGCCGCACTGTCCCTCTACCACGGCGACGTGATGGGTGGCTTGGGGAGAGTTAATCTCTCTCAGATCGGTTTTAGGCCCAATCTGGTCGTAATCTGTAGCGACTCCCAGGGCGGCGAAGCGATCCAAGAGCTCGTTTATGGCGGAAAGCTCTATTGGATCTAACTGCTCGGCAAGTTCCGAGTTGACATGAAGATTGTTTTCGATGGCTCGAGAGGACATCGTCAGCGCAGAAGCCGAACAGGTGGTCATAAGAAAACCACCTAGCCGGAGGGTTTGGCCGACAGCCAAAGCTCCCTTAGCAACGGTGCCGTCTTTAAAGACGGGGCGAGGCATCCTTCCTGATGGCGACGACACAGAGGAACTCTCAATGAAAGCACCAATGTCGGTGTCAAAACCGGCGGATCTCGGGTAGGGGGTCCCGAACTGTGCGTCTAGGCCGGATGGTAACAGGAGGCAAGGGACATGAAGTTTTTCCCAGGTTCGGGCCCTCTCGATGGAGGTAAAACCCTACATCCTGCTTGATTAATATTGATGATATGGGTGGTACAAGAGTAGATCTACCACGAGATCAGAGAGGCTAAACCCTAGAAGCTAGCCTATGGTATGATTGTTGATGTGTATGTTGTCCTACGGACAAAAACCCCCCGGTTTATATAGACACCGGAGAGGGTTAGGGTTACATAGAGTCGGTTACAATGGTAGGAGATCTAAACATCCGTATCGCCAAGCTTGCCTTCCACGCCAAGGAAAGTCCCTTCCGGACACGGGACGGAGTCTTCAATCTTGTATCTTCATAGTCCAGGAGTCCGGCATGAAGGTATAGTTCGGCTATCCTAACACCCCCTAATCCAGGACTCCCTCAAAAGACGAATGGTGTATCTTTTTGTAATAAATTAGTCAGAGGCCGAGAATTTTTTGAGAAGTCCTTAATGAACCTCCTATAAAAACTGGCATGACCAAGGAAACTTCTTATACCTTTGATGTCCTTGGGACACGGCATCTTTTCAATAGCATCAACTTTAGCTTTATCAACTTCAATGCCCCTTTCAGAAATTTTGTGCCCCAAGACAGTACCTTCATTAACCATAAAGTGACATTTCTCCCAATTCAAGACAAGGTTAGTTTCTTCACATCTCTCCAAAACTCGATCAAGGTTGCTTAAGCAATCATCAAAAGAGGATCCATAAACGGAGAAATCACCCATGAATACCTCACATACCTTTTCACAAAAATCAGAAAATATAGCCATCATGCATCTTTGATAGGTAACAGGTGCATTACATAAACCAAAAGGCATACGTCTATAAGAAAAAGTACTGAAAGGGCAAGTAAAAGTGGTCTTAGATTGATCATCAGCTGACACAGGTATTTGAGAGAAGCCAGAATAACCATCTAGAAAGCAAAAATGTGTATGTTTGGATAATCTTTGTAGCATTTGATAAATAAAAGGTAAGGGGTAATGATATTTTTTAGTAGCCTTATTTAATTTGTGGAAATCAATTACCATCCTATAACCTGTAATAATTCTTTGCAGAATCAATTCATCTTTATCATTAGGAACGACAGTAATATCTCCCTTCTTAGGGACACAATGGACAGAACTTACCCACTGACTATCAGCAACGGGATAAATTATACCTGCCTCAAGGAGCTTTAGTATTTCTTTTCTTACCACTTCTTTCATCATAGGATTCAGTCATCATTGGTGATCAATAACTGGTTTGGCATATTTTCCAAATTTATTTTGTGTTGACATAGAGTGGGACTAATGCCCTTAAGATCATCAAGAGTATATCCAATAGCAGCATGGTGCTTCTTCAGAGTTTTCAATAATCTTTCTTCCTCCTTCTTTGAAAGGTTAGCACTAATAATAACAGGATATATCTTCTTTTCATCAAGATAAGCATATTTAAGAGTATCGGGCAATGGTTTAAGCTCAAACACGGGATCACCCTTGGGTGGAGGAGGATCCCCTAAGATTTCAACAGGCAAGTTGTGTTTCAGAATAGGTCCATGTTTAAAGAACACCTCATCTATTTCCCTTCTTTCATTCATAAACATATCATTTTCATGGTCTAGCAAATATTGTTCTAAAGGATCACTAGGAGGTTCGACAATAGAAGTAAGACCAATAATTTCATCTTTACTAGGCAATTCCTCTTCCCGGTGTTGTCTACGAAATTTAGAAAAGTTGAACTCATGAGACATATCACCTAAACCAATAGTAATAACATCCTTTTTGCAGTCTATCCTAGCATTAACAATGTTTAAGAAGGGTCTACCAAATATAATGGGGCAAAAGCTATCTTTTGGGGAACCAAGAACAAGAAAATCAGCAGGATATTTAGTTTTCCCACACAAGTCTTCAACATCTCTAACAATCCCAATTGGTGAAATAGTATCTCTATTGGCAACTTTAATTGTGACATCAATATCTTCTAACTCAGCATGTGCAATATCATGCATAATCTCGTTGTACAACTCAATAGGTATTGCACTAGCACTAGCACCCATATCACACAAGCCATGATAACAACGATCTCCTATTTTAACAGAAATAACAGGCATGCCTACCATAGGTCTATGTTTATCTTTAGCACAAGGTTTAGCAATTCTAGCAATTTCAACACAGAAATAAATAACATGCCCATCAATATTATCAGCCAAGAGATCCTTTACAATAGCAATATTAGGTTCAACTTCAACTTGCTCGGGAGGTGTATAGGTTCTAATATTGCTTTCGCGAACCACAGTTGAAGCTTTAGCATGATCTTTTATCCTAACAGGAAAAGGTGGTTTCTCAACATAAGCAGTAGGAACAATAGGATCATTATAAGTGATAGTCTTTTCTTCAACTTTAATAGGTGCAGCTACTTTTACTTCTACGGGAGGATGATATTTAAACCACTTCTCTTTAGGGAGATCAATATGAGTAGCAAACGATTCACAGAAAGAAGCTACTATTTCAGAGTCAAGTCCATATTTAGTGCTAAATTTACGGAAAACATCGGCATCAATATAAGATTTAACACAATCAAACTTAGGTGTCATACCTGACTCCTTACCTTCGTCGAGATCCCAATCTTCAGAGTTGAGTTTAATTCTTTCCAATAAATCCCATTTGAATTCAATAGTCTTCATCATAAAAGAGCCGGCACAAGAAGTATCGAGCATGGTGTGGTTGTTATTAGAAAGCCAAGCATAAAAATTTTGAGTAATCATTTCTCTTGAAAGCTCATGATTGGGGCATGAATATAACATTGACTTAAGCCTCCCCTAAGCTTGAGCGATGCTTTCTCCTTCGCGAGGCCAAAAATTATATATATAATTACGATCACGATGAACAAGATGCATAGGATAAAACTTCTGATGAAATTCCAATTTCAATCGTTTGTAGTTCCATGATCCCATATCATCACATAGCCTATACCATGTCAATGTGTCTCCCTCCAAAGATATTAGGTGCTCATCATCATGTAATGTCCCATCTCCTGCAAAAGGATTAGCTAGCAGTTTTTCTATCATACACGAAGGAATTTCAAAGAAGACATTTTCATTTTCAGTAGGTTCAGTAGGTTGAGGAGAAACTCTTTGCTCTACTAGTCAGGGTGAAGATACCCCGAACAAGCCCCTCAAAGGATTACTTTCCATAGTAACAAGTGACAGTAAATTTTAGCACACTATATAAATTTTTCCTTACCAAATTCCACCTACCAAAGGCGCTTCACTCCCCGGCAACAGCACCAGAAAAGAGTCTTGATGATCCACAAGTATAGGGGATCTATCGTAGTCCTTTCGATAAGTAAGAGTGTCGAACCCAATGAGGAGCAGAAGGAAATGATAAGCGGTTTTCAGCAAGGTATTCTCTACAAGCACTGAAATTATAGGTAACATATAGTTTTGTGATAAGATAATTTGTAACGAGCAACAAGTAACAGAAGTAAATAAAGTGCAGCAAGGTGGCCCAATCCTTTTTGTAGCAAAGGACAAGCCTCGACAAATTCTTATATAGAGAAAAGCGCTCCCGAGGACACATGGGAATTATCGTCAAGCTAGGTTTCATCACGATCATATGATTCGTGTTCGGTACTTTGATAATCTGATATGTGGGTGGAACGGTGCTTGGGTGATGTCCTTACTTGGACAAGCATCCCACTTATGATTAACCTCTATTGCAAGCATACGCAACTACAACAAAAGTATTAAGGTAAACCTAACCATAGCATGAAACATATGGATCCAAATCAGCCCCTTACGAAGCAACGCATAAACTAGGGTTTAAGCTTCTGTCACTCTAGCAACCCATCATCTACTTATTACTTCCCAATGCCTTCCTCTAGGCCCAAATAATGGTGAAGTGTCATGTAGTCGACGTTCACATAACACCACTAGAGGAGAGACAACATACATCTCATCAAAATATTGAACGAATACCAAATTCACATGACTACTAATAGCAAGATTTCTCCCATGTCCTTAGGAACAAACGTAACTACTCACAAAGCATATTCATGTTCATAATCCGAGGGGTATTAATATGCATATAGGATCTAAACATATGATCTTCCACCAAATAAACCAACTAGCATCAACTACAAGGAGTAATTAACACTACTAGCAACCCATAGGTACCAATCCCAGACTTGGAGACAAGAATTGGATACAAGAGATGAACTAGGGTTTGAGAGGAGATGGTGCTGGTGAAGATGTTGACGGAGATTGACCCCCTCCCGATGAGAGGATCGTTGGTGATGACGATGGTGATGATTTCCCCCTCCCAGAGGGAAGTTTCCCCGGCAGACCAGCTCCGCCAGAGCCCTAGAATGGTTCCGCCAAGGTTCCGCCTCTTGGCGGTGGAGTCTTGTCCCGAAAGCTTGCTTATGATTTTTTTTTCCTCAAGAAAGACTCCACATAGCAGAAGATGGGCATCGGAGGGCCACCAGGGGGCCCACGAGGCAGGGGGCACGCCTAGGGGGTAGGGCGCACCCCCACCCTCGTGGCCAGGGTGTGGCCCCCCTCCGGAACTTCTTGCGCTCAGTATTTTTTATATATTCTGAAAATGACTTCCGTAAAGTTTCAGGACTTTTGGAGCTATGCCGAATAGGTCTCTAATATTTGCTCCTTTTCCAGCCCAGAATCCAAGCTGCTGGCATTCTCCCTCTTTATGTAAACCTTGTAAAATAAGAGAGAATAGGCATAAGTATTGTGACATAATGTGTAATAACAGCCCATAATGCAATAAATATCGATATAAAAGCATGATGCAAAATGGATGTATTAGGTGAGTAGAGGGATGGCCTGGCCAGCGGTGGGAGTAGTAGGGGGTGGTGACGATTCCACGGCATCACAGTCGGCCACGGGAGACAGGAGCACGCGGCACGACCGGCGCTGGTTTGGGCGGCTGGAGCAAGAAGACCAAAGGTTGAATAAGCACTACAGCCGTTGGATGGACATCATACGGTCACTGGAGCTAGAATCGTTCATATATTGACTAAGTTCACAAAGCCCTCCGTCCCCGTCAACTTAGTAGGCCCACAAGTCAGCCTCCCACTATGGTGGGTCCCAGCTGGCAGGGGGTATTCATTTTTTTGTGCACAATAAGGAGGCACTTCCTTGTGTGTGAAGATATAGTTGGTGGGTCCGACCTGTCAGTGGAGGGAATGTTTTTTTTTGTGAAATACAGAGGCCCTTCCGGCGGGTACCAGATGTCAAGTGGAGGAATCATTATTTTGCGCATAATAAGGAGGCATTTCCTTATGTGCGGCCGTGGACCCAGCTGTCAGCTTCTCCACATACAGTCCACTTCCGATGGATGTCGTTTGTTGACCATGTTGACCATACCGCGCCGAGAGCGCTAGGGCGGTGGACGACGGCGAGGCCTACGAAGGGAATGACACGGAGCCTGGGAAGACACGGCAGTGGCTGCCCACGCGGTGGAGAGTACGAGGGTTGACTGGTTCGGCTGGCATCGCCGGAAAATAACTGGAGGTGTGGGTGAGTAGAGGGATAGACAGGCCAGGGATGCGAGTATATGATGGGGCCATGAGTCCTTCCCGGCAGCACAGCCGGCCATGGGAGTCAGGAACAGGCGGTCCCGCCGGCACTGGATTTGGCGGCTGGAGTAAGAAGATCGGAGATTGAAGAAACACGACGGCCGTTGGATTGACATCCAACGGTTACGTCTGCTAGAATCGTTTGTTGACGTATATAATAACTAAAAAATCTTGCATACGAGTCAACTTAATAGGCCCACAAGTTAGACCATTCCCTCTTTTTTTAATAATTTATATATAGCACATTGCGACTTCTTATGCAATTTATTGCAGTCCATTTTTTTGGTTGGCCAGGGCTAATTTCGCATATTTCTGTGGGTTCCAAACTATTTTTAATACTGAAATGTTGAGCCAGATTTAAAGTACTTTGAAGATATATTTAAATTAGGTTAGTGCCTAGTGAAATAGGAATCTGAAAATGTGAAAAAATTCAGAAATTATAAAGTAATTGCCAATTTGTCATCTGTTTTTATATTTACAACCCATTTCATATTACTTTCAAGATTTGCAAGCGTCTTGAAAGAGTTGCGACCCATCAGGGCATAGAAAAATAAGTAGGCCTGGACTGGGTATTCTTCAGAAAAAATAAATTGGGCTCATTTTCACAAAGAAAAAATAGCTGGGCTGGTCACATGGTGAACATAAAATATAAGCCTGGGCTAGATGGGCTACAGCCCAGTTCAAACCCTGCTCCATCTCAAAAATAACAAAAAATATATTGCTCGAGCAGCTACGTCCCAGGTGTCAGCCGATCTTGTGATGTTCTCTTGTCTATTGACTATATACGCTCACAATGCCGTGGGTCCCAGATGTCAGGAAAACACTAGGAGGAAGCATTTTATTTTTCCATACGCTGACATGGTGGGCCCCTACTGTCATCCTCTCCACGTACTTCTGCCGATTCCTGTTGCTTGTTGACCATGTTGACAACGTGAGAGGGCGGTGCCGCCACGAGCGCACCAAAGCGCACGGAGGACAACGGCGAGGCCTCGGATGTCGGCGTTAACGATTTAGGAGATGGTGGGGCGGTGATGCGTGCGCTGAGGCGCAACCAGCCGTGGGAGGCAGAAGCAGGCGGCCCCGCCGGCGCTGGTTTGGTTTTGGCGGCTGGAGGAAGACAGGACTGAAGAAACACGACAAACTGTAAAAGCAGCAGGAGTACTTAACAACCTTAACTGAAACCAGCAGGGGCACTTAACAACCATAGCTGAAAGTAGTATGAGTACTTATACAGGTTCAACCATACAAAGCATGCCTCGAACAGTGCTACTTTGCCTGCAGTTAACCAAGGGTGAGGCCGCCAAGCCCCAGGACAAGGCCCAGGCGCCACCCCGCGCATCCACAACCTTCTGAAAGCGGCTTCATCTCGCAATGTGGTCAATAAATAGGATATTCGCTTTAGAGCCATGGAAAAGCAGGAACATAATCTTTTGTCCTATTCTCCAAGATGGACGGGCCTTCATTATTTGAGACCACCATGAATAAGTATCTTTTCTCCTCCAAGGGGAATGGAGTAGGTCGACATAAACATCATGTTGTGACCAAGCGCAAGTCTGACCCGACCATGGTCGGACATCTGTATAGGAACAATAGAACTGGGCAGTTTCTGTTTCAAGAAGATCACAGCTGTAAAACTGTGTATAAGCAATAGTTTATGAACAACATATATAATAGAAAATAGCTCGTACCATAAGTTTCTCGACATAGTTGGACCTATTCAACGAGTGTAGCAGTGGCACAGATATCCCATGTCGCCTTCCACCATTGAAACGCCCCACAAGGACCTCAACACAATCAATAAAGTGTAGGAACTTGTGGATGTCGTCCCAGTCAACTTTAGTGCCATCAGTAACAGCCGAGTTGTTACAGAATAACAAACGAGCAGCCTGCTTAACTCTGAAAAAACGTACATGTGCCACCAATTATAAGAAAATATTAGTTAGAAGTAGCATCTTCGTGAGAGATTCGTTGCTACTTCTAAAGTTAAGTTGTGATTAGTTAGACAGAATAGGTGGATTAAGAAGTAATCGAGGCAACAAGCAAGAACCAGGTACAAAACTAACATGGATGAACAATTGGAACGACGTCGGGGTGGAAGATCGCAGTGAAGATGAGACCAGGTTCTGCTATTTCCATTTGCATTCGTGCGCCAACTTTCAGTCTGTAACACTTGAGAAAGTTTATCCAAGTTAGGCCATAAAAAAAGCAGAAATCTTCTTGGTTCATGAACCCAACTCGGAACTTATATCCATGGCTTGTCTTCACTGTGACCATTAAACTAGTGTATTTAGTTATGGCAAGGCCGAGCATCTTCAGTACATGTGTTCTGGCAGAGCAAATAATGCACTGCAGGAAAAATAATATGAGAACACAATGTATTCCCTATCCAAATCTAGAAATAACTTCCTCCTTCACGTCAGTGTTGACCATCGTACTGGTAGTACCTTTTATCCAAATATAGCAATCCAAATTTCCAAATTAGTCGACAACATGTTCAAAAAAACCCCACCCTCCCGGATAGAAAAGATGATTCTAGGAACATACTGTGCGCATTTTAAAATCCTCTGTTAGGATGAGAAGGAACAAGTGTGGTGTCTCGCCAAGGGCGCAGAAACCTGTAGGGTCCTCGCACTTTGGGCACTGCAAATGAAACACACTAGATTCAGTAGGAAGCAAAATGCATCAACGGCGGAGGCTGCCATCCTAGGATTACCCGTGACCAAGGGACTTGGATTTATCGGGATGGATGAAGAATTCGTACCTGGTTCTCCATGAGAAAACCCTATGTAATCGCCGAGAGGGGGTTTTCTCTGAACAAGCAGACGAGGGAGAAGGGGATTCAGGCCCAGTGAAATATTGCCGCTTCGTCCGTCCAACTTACTGCTAAAGCTAGAAAGGGGGATTGTGATTTGATAGCTCATTGGGCATTACTGCGGCACTACGATCGGGGTGTGTCTACCATGCAATTGGGCACTCTAATTTGTGCATATGGCACGTGGACCCCGTTGCCAGATGCCCCACATATCAGCGAAAGGAAGTAGAAAGACAGGAGTAACTAGTTACACATAAATATATTTTTGACAAAGAGATACTCCCTCTGTAAAGAAATATACAAATCTTTTATATCACAATTTTATACATAAGAAAAATCAAGGGGAATATATATATATATATAACATATATAATTATAAAAAACAGAGTTGTTTTTAACACGGTATAGACGAGTTGGTGATGATGGTGTGCCTGCCATCCTGCAATATAGGCCGTCCGATTTATATCTGATGGATAGGAAGGAAACTATGGCAATTTTTCAAAAAGGTACCCACACACCTCTCCACATTTGCAAATAAGGCCTTCCCTCGTTCATCCTTTTCTCTCACAAGATAAAATACTCATACATATGCATCTTGATATTACGTGCAATGCACGGGCATTATGGGGGTTCAGCTGAGAATATAATACTCAGATAGGCTCACGGTTCTGGACTTTGGGCCACAAGCCCACCCTGCATGTTTGGGGCCCCATGTGTTCTACCTCAGCGCTTTTCATATTGCAAGCGATCGGTACGGCGCTGGTTTTAGATGCTGTCGCAAGGCGAATACACAAAATGGAATAAATCACGGCAGCTATTGGAATGAAATCGAACGACAGTTCCTAACCATCAATGAGAGTTGCAATTCTATCAAGGATATACCATGTGATAAATTATATTGTCGTATTACTTATACACACATGACACCTGTTTCACCATGCCAGATTATTACATCAAAATCTCTTAGAGGATAGATCAGTTCGGCAGTTGTGTGCTACTACTGAAGAATTTCAAAGTTGGTTCTCCTTGCCGAGAAAGTTCCATTTTGAGATCATCCCCTACCGCAAGATATGATTTATATTTGAACCTTGACCATCCTTTAGCATCAATCCTCATGCGACCATCCTTTGTACTTACGGTATATTGAGCAGGTTCATTCACACCAAGGCTGCGCATGGTAAGAGAAACTTGGCCGCTGTCGTCCAGATTGTTGAATGACTCCCTCGTTGCTCTAGGAATTCTCTGTTTGCAAACAAGAAGACATACCCAAACAGTTATATCAACACAGTGAATCATGCGAAACAACATGGAAAGAAAAAAGAACGAAGCACTTGGGCGGCCAATGCTTACAAAGAAGGTGGACATGTGGGTTTTTGTAAGGTCTTTGGTATGTGAAGTGCGAACTGTGGCCCCATCTGTTGCTGGTGCAACTTCTCGTTCGGTTGCCGCTGCATGGGCCGGAGCAGATGCAAGTGCAAGTGTTGGTGCAGGTGTCGAAGCTGCTGCTGCGGCCGGATATGGTGCTCCTTGTAGAGCTGGTGCCGGTGTCGGAGCAGGTGCCGGTATCGATGTCCGATCCTCCGGTAGATCAGCCTGATCCGCTGACATGGTCGGTGCCCAATCCTTAGCTGGATCAGACTGAGCTGTTGCCGCTGTCAGTGCTAGGGCAACTACCGGTTCTTGATCCGTTGCTGAAGGTGGTACCGATGTGCGAGACAGCGACAATCGTGTCTCGTCTGCTATGATCAGCTTTTTAACTTGACTAGGCTCCGTGACCGTGATCCAGTTTTTTTCTTCATTTCTTTTAAACGCGAGAAGGACTAATTGTGGCATTTTTGGTAAACCAAACTGCAGTTCATCATAGGGATTCAGCATGTACTCAGACAACAGACTGATCCAATTTTTTCCAGTAAAATATAAGTGATGGACAGTGCCTTCGTTACTGACACGACATAAGAAGTGAAACCTGCAAAAATAGCCATCATAGAGCAATTCAAATGGTTTATTCTGTAATGAATGTCACATGGCAAAACCTGCATCATCAAATTGCAGGAAAATAAAGAAAACATGACATTAAATCAATAAGATTTATACAGTAAATCAATAAGATTTACTTGATGTGACACGAGTGAATCCTTACCAGGAAATCACTATGTTGAAGTACTAAACAGAAGATTGATCGTCCAACTACGGGTGGCATGTAGGGGCCCTGCCTACTCCCACAAGCAGGACAGTCCAAAGGTCGTGACAAATGGTATGGACCGAACATCCATGGGACTAGAAATTCTGGTGGGTGCGATAAACCCTGCAATGCATATAGATATTGGAGTGTAACCATAATTGATAAACCGTCCTCACAAAAAAGATGATCTGGATACTTCAAAATATACAGACTGAATTGAGTGGACAGACATTAACATAGACCATTCTCAAGACTGACCACACACCAAAAGCGGCAGTAGTAATAAACAATACAGGGTTCACAAACACAAATCAAGTACTGAACAATAGTACTTACTACAAGTAAGCAAAGTTGCACTAATTAAACTCTACAGACTATTTCTTGCCACCGACCTACGGGATGAACCCCGCATAACTAACTAGGCCATGGACTTTGTGAGAGATGTCTACATGCACCATCACCATCTCGTCAACCTTGGAGAACCTAACAGAGTGGTATTTCCACTCATAAACATGATGATGAAGACATGCCACATCAGATTTGTTGGGAAGATTTACAAGAACCACACCCTTCGTAATCGAAGGTACAGCCAGGAAATTGTTGTGGTAAAGTACAGCCTCGAGAATATGCCTGACAACAATGCTACAGGAAAACACTAGTTCAAGACACGTGGCGACAAGGACACAGCAGCTAGATAGTTTAGCAGTAGAAATCATCCTCAGGTCTTCCAGTTCACATGGCATGACTTTGAGAACTTCATCTCCACCGCGGACCTGGTTCTAATTCAAACAAAAACCATATTTTATTACTACCTCTGTTCAGAAATATAAGATGATTTTTGATATTATACTCCATATATGACTACATATACGCACAAAAATGAGTGAACAAAGACACTAGAACATGTCTTCAAAGGCATGAGAGCAGAGGGATTACTTGCAATATCCATAACACAAGTTACTGAGGTAAATATACCCTCTTCAAAGGTAGCATTGATGTTCATAAAGTACTCCCTCCGTCCCAAAATTCTTGTCTTAGATTTGTCTAGATACGGATGTATCAAGTCACATTTTAGTATTAGATACATCCATATCTAGACAAATCTAAGACAAGAAATTTGGGATAGAGGGAGTATTTGAAAGTAATCTATAAGAAATCAATGTCAACCTCTCGCATGTTTTGGTCAAAAGAGGAATTTAGAACCGTCATTTGGCACACAAAAATCACATGCAAGATCACCCAGAAAGTTGTACTACTAGTACTAGTACTGCGTGTTAGATGAAAAAACATGATCAAGATCGAGAAAAAGATCGTCAAGAAGAGATATTACCTGGACTTGCTTAATGAGGGATCCCGGAGAGGGGGGCTTGGACGGGGCGATGGCTTTGAGCTTGTTTGTGGTAGTCTTGGCGGGGTGCTTGCGCTTCTCCGTACCATGAGCCTCGACGGTTTTGGCCAGAGCCATAGACATCACTTCGGCCGATGCTCCAGCGTCCATCAAGAAACTATCAAATAGAAATGGAAAAAGTCCAAAATGAACCTTAAACATGTAGATGAAAGCTAAATTGAAACCTGAACTTGTAATACCGGAAATTGGCACATCGAACTATTCAATCCCGATCTATTTTGAACCTTCGGAGTGTTTCCAAACAGGGATTGGCAATCGAATCCTGGCATTGTTGTGTGCGTTAGTTACTGGGCCGGCCCAACAGACACGAAACAAGATTTTGTTTCCTTTTTGTTTTTTGAGGGATTTATTTTTTTCGTAAAATGCAAAGTAAAAATACCGAGAGGGTACGGTCACAACTGGTCTGGGTGAATAGACACGTGGCGATTTTTTTTCTTTTTTGTAAAACAAGCAGAGTAAAAAAACACATAAAAAAGAGAAACTAGGATTCGTACTCACAACCTAACGTTGCTGAATTGCTCCCACTAGCCACTACCTCCTTTCCAGTTGATAGGGCTTAATTCAAAAATCTCACCAACCAAGGGAGATGGTGAGTGGTGAAATACTTTTTGTAGTTTGCAAAAGCATCCAATTAATGCTCTTATTTTCCTCAAAAAATCATGTTTACCAATGCATTAATTGCAATGCATGCATGCATAAAGTAAATGCATTGGTAGATTTTCTCTTAATAATTGAATGTAATGATTTAATATTCCTTGGAATTTGAACATGTGATGGAGAACAATCAAATTGAGCCTTATAAAATGGAAAAACTAAAATTTTGGGATAAGCCCTATAAACCGGAAAGGAGGGAGTACAATCATTTTACGTTGATGTAATGATACGAGGCCCAAACATTTAAACCACATAGAACAGTGCCTAGATTTAAATCATTTTTTGAAGGGCAAACAAATATTGAATACGTGCAGGCCCGAAAAATCTTTGAAATATCCGTTTCTTAAGTGGGAACAATTTTAGAAAATTCTGAATAATTTTTAAAAAATATGAACATTTATTTAAAAACAACCAATTTTGAAAAAGTGAACACCGTATGAAACATATATTTTTTAAACATGGTAACAAATTTGCCAACCTGAATTAAAAAAATTGCAAGAAATTTTCTTATAATTTTCTGAAATATTTATGTCATTAATAAAATGTAATACACGTATTTGGCAAAATGTTACCGTGTCACATTTAAAAAATTGTAATTTCTTGAAATATTTTTGTTAGAAAACTATTATCGGTATTTAAAAATTGTTCATATTTTTTCAGGAATGTTTCGAAATTTTTCAGGAACACTTCTATCAGTTTTTTAATATATGAATGCTTATAACAGTTTTTTAATGCGACACGCTATTTATAATCACTAGGTGCCATTTGGGTTTTTGGCTAGGTGCGATCTGTGCTAGTGCGTTTAACTGAGTTCGAGTCTCCTAGCGAAACTGAATTTTGCGGCTGCTTATATTTTTTGTTGAAAAAAACACACTACAAAGTAGAGTAAGCGAGCGACTGTGCTGTTATTTTTGCAGCTGCTTGTAATTTTTGTTGGAAAAAAATCAACAGAGTATAGAGCAAGCGAGCAACTGTACTAATACGCTCGCTCAATTTGTTCTAATGTCCAGCCAGCCCTTGCCACATCAACAAATGCCAGCTAAATACCGTCAAGGTTTAAAATAGACCAGGATTAGGAAGTTCGGTGTGCTGATTTCCGAGATTGCAAGTTCAGGGTTCGATTTAGCTTTTGCCTACAAGTTTAAGGTCTGTTTTGAACTTTTTCCAATAGAAATAAAAGAAAAGAAACCATAATCACAAACCCAAAAGAAGAATAGAGAGGGAGTTATAGGATCAGTCTCGGGGTTGCAAGACCGGGCCTTGGCCAGAATCAACACCATTGATGCGCTCACATTTCCTTCTTTGGGAGAGAAGAACAATGGCAGAAGCAGGTCGGGGTTTTCTTGAAGAAATGAGGAACAAGATGAGGGAGAAGCGAGTTGGGTAGAGAGGAAGCTGAGAGAGAAGAGTGAAATGATGGTTGCTTCATCCGTCCAACTTACTGCTGGAAAGGAGGGGTTTTTGTGATTTGATGGCTCATTGGGCATTACTACGTCGCTTTGATCTGGGTAGTCTATCGTGCATGGCTGGTGGACCCCGATGCTGGCTGTCCCACACATCGGCAAAAGTGAGTAATTTAGTGCATGGCTGGAGGAGGATCCGCACGGTAGAGCGTGTCCATAGTTTTTCTGAAGAAAAAAATGATTAAAGCAAGCGTTTCCACTCTTACGACGAAGGAGTGCGAAACACGGTAGCCACTTGAACATATACGGTGCTCCTACTACTAGGCATGTGCAGTGGTTCATACGTCAGTACTACATAATCTTGTTGCTAGTGTAGTAAGATATGACGACAACAAATGATGTTGTGCGCATGTCAACTATATGAACAGTAATGTAGTAACATAGTACCGCTTTTTTGACTGTCCGGTCGAGAATGAACGGTGAGATCAATGTTAAAAGAACTAGGTATACAGCGCACGGAGAGTATGGTGCTACAGTACTCCACGAAACATGAACCATATGAAGCACGAATAGTGTTAGGCAGGGTGTATGAAGGGTGCACGGGATGGGAGCAAAAGTTCCCTTCTCGACCCACTTTTGGGTGTTTGGCAGAGTGCATGAAGGGTGCATGAGTCCACACTAGTAGGTTAACACAAATATACAAAGAGGAAACAACTATATTGAGATGAGAATGCAACCAAACACACCCACACGTTTTGTGCTACAGTGACTGATCTGCACCGTCTGAGTTTGATCCAACGGTCATGTTGCGCCGAGACATGGACATGCCCATGAAGAGGGCGCCAAAACACCACCGAAGTCCCTTTGCTTCTCGAGGCGCACGACGTTGGTGATGCAGGGGGTGAAACGGCTGAAAGGCAATGCAATCTATGGGAAGGCGGAGGGAGCCAGCCGAGGAGCGGGGAATCTATTGGTTTTCACCATGGTAAAACACCAGTCGACGACTTCTCACATCAAGGAGCAGCGGGTTTTACAGGCAGAGTCATTGTGACTAATTGCTGCCGCGCCTGCTCCCGTCAATCAAAAATTAAAAATCCTGCCGCGCCTGCTCCAGCCAATCAAAAAAATAAAAATCCTGCCGCACCCAAACACCAGAGCAACGCCACGGTGGATATTTAAATTTACCTGCCAGCAAGTAGATAAAAAAAGGGTGAAAAAACAAATGTGGCGGTGGCCTAGCTAATCGGTCGAACTAGCCCAACTAGCTAGCCACCGTGCTTCACTGATATACTCGACGGGAAAGGTGGTCTTTCGTGATGTGACGACTCGTTTGCTTGCTTCGGCGAAAACGCGCGGTAGGGTGTCCCACGAGGAAGAATATATGCGTGCACCACCCGGGAGGACCCCAAAACCACGCGGTAGGGTGTGCCATGTCTCGGCACGGAGGAAAAATATGCGTGTAAAAATATACTGTATCAGACGTAGTACCTATGGTTCGACCTCGGGACCCAGCCAATCGGTCGACAACACCACACTAGCCACACAGCTTCATCATGCTAACGTGGCACGGAGGATAGGTGTGGTAAGCTTCGTCTCGACCAGCCACAACGTCTCTTGTTCTAGGCGATTCTTCTATTTTCCAAGCTTTTTTTAGTTGTAATAACACCACGGCAAGCTAGCGCTGCTCTTCGTGTGTGCACGTGCAGAGGTTAGAAAATGGAGAGAAGAGAGAGATTGCAGACCTGGGACCCACTAGTAAGTGAGTGAACGGCCATGCATGTGTTGACGAGGCACTCCCTCTACTCTACTCAACGTAATACTGTATAAAATCAAGTTATGGGACAAAGCCAACAACTGTTGTTGTTTCAGGCTATCGACTTACGCTTTGTAGTCTAGGTTGCTAGTTCGAATCTCATCTTTCAGTTTTGTTAGTTTTAGGTCCAAATTTGATTAATGACAAGTGGGACCCCCGTGTTTTGTTCTGATATTTTAGTGTAGGATGTTTTTTTGAACAAACACTTTCCGCGGTTAGATGAGTAGCGGCACGAGTTACACGTATTTTGCAAGTTTACGAACAAAAATGGCAGCGGCATAGAATATCACATCCACCCCGTAGCTTAGATGCTATGGTGATACGAGTTTTTACACCATTGGAAGTGAGATCCAATGGCTTGGGAGTAGTCTTTGTAATTATGTGCAATTTCCAAACTCTCCAAAGGTTTTTTTGCAAATAAAACATTCATGCCTCGTGTGTTCCGCTGCATCTTGGATCGAACGGCTCCCCGTTGCTCATATTAGGTGCTCCCCGTAGCTTAATTACCCGCTATGGTGATATGAGCATCTAGGTCGTATGATTAGTGATTAGATGGCACATGCGTAGTACTTGTACTTTCTGCGCAATTCCCAAACTCTCTCAGCCGTATATTGCAAAAACATTCAAGCCTCCTACTGTGGGCCGTTAGATCTCCGTGAACTCGTATCACCATAGAATCTATAGTGCGGGAGCACCTCATATTCTCCCGTGCGAGAAAACATAAGGTGCTCTCGCACCTTGGATGCTACGGTGATACGAGCTTCAAGGTCGTTTGATCTAAGATCCAATGGCATCGGAGTAGTCTTTGTGCTTGTAAGCAGTGGCCGAACCCTTTGGGGGATTTTCTGCAAAAAACCATTCGAACCAACGAGGAGGTGTTGGGTCACAAATCCAACGTCTCCGAAGAGCTTGTATCACCAAAGCATCTAAGGTGTGGTAGCACATGATATTCTTACATACAGGAGAATATGATGTCCTCCTTCATCTTAGATGATACGGTGATACGAGCTTCGAGGTCGTTGGATATGGGACCCAAGGGCATCTGAGTAGTTTTTGTACAAATTGTGTGCAATTCTCAAACTCATCAAGGTTTCCTGTAAAAACATTAAGACATCATGTGAGCTGCTATATCTTAGATCTACAAGCTCCAAGCAACTCGTATCGGCATATAGCATCTAAGGTATGGGGGCACATGATATTCTCCCGGGGAGGAGGGGTGGGGGTGCACAACCAATCGGTGGTTGGGAGGGTGGGGACAAATATAATCTAAACAACCCTAAACAGAGCTTCACAATTTTATCTAAGGTTGAGGGGTTGACCCCCGACAATCATAGCTCCGCCTAATTAAACACAACATTTGCATGTACTGTAGTACTAGACTTAATATTCATGTTTCAATTTCATGTTCATTTTAAATATTGAATTGAGGACCATGCATGTCTTATATTTTACTCCCTTTGTTCCTAAATATTAGTCTTTTTAGAGATTTCAAATGGACTGGCACATACGGATGTATATAGACATATTTTAGAGTGTAGATTCACTCATTTTGCTCCGTATGTAGTCACTTGTTGAAATCTCTAAAATACTAATATTTAGGAACAAAGGAGTATTTTTGAATTCGTGTCATACATTCATGGTTTGGAAAAATAGATGCACTATACTTATTGAATTAATGTTGTGTTCGTGTGTGTGTGTGTGTGGTCATATGCTTGATACATACAAAGTTTTCTCACCTCCATATTGTTCATCTTTTAAATTTGAATTTGCATTGAAAAACTTACTAGGGATACCATGAAATGTGAAATCCACGTTGAGATCACTATATCACAAACTCACTCTAATTCAACAACTCGTCATAAATCAATTACCACGTTGAGATTAGTATTTGCAAGGAAAATATGGGCATTGTAATACACATAGATTCGTTCGGCAATTTAAAAGGTTCCTTTCGTATTCTCGAATGGTAGGACCCAACAGCGTACCAACCAGACCTTGGCTTGTGTTGATCCTAAAAAATTGAAAAAACCGGGCTCGTGGCCTTCTGGTGGCTTGCGTGGTACGCACATTAGGCAACCCCAACCAGTCGAGCCTCCACGTTTCGAGTCGAAATATCTGGCAGCCAGAATTCTAGCCCTAGGAAATTCCCCTATGTCCCCGGTCCATTATGACTACCGATGAACAATGGAGGGATGCTTTAGTAACTAGACAACGTTACTACCGTGCCGAGCACGGTTCAATTCCCTCGGTCGCCGCTCGCCAAGGTCACACGTCAATTGCATTGCCTAGTACTACTACTACTACACCAGGATGAGCAAAGAATTGAGCCCGTTCGTTCGTGCCTAGTACTTGAGTTAATATATGAGTCAATGCACTGGTACGGAGGGATTATCCTTTTACTCTGCATATATAACTTGTCTGAAGTCTAACTAAGCAAAATGTTTGACCAAATCCTTTCTTAAGAAATACAACAGGACAGATGTATGGCTTGAAAATTTATTGCATGATGCAGGTTATGATATTGTTTCGAATGCTGGATCTTAAATTTCAATAAATCCAAAAGTGACCATAAATTCTTGAAACTTAGCATGGTCACGTGATATGGCACAAATATTAGTTCGTAATTTTTTTCTTCAATTTGAGACAAGTTGCTTATGACAAGTTGCATAAATGAAGAGCCAAGGTATTTTGGAACAAAGACTTGTCACATTAAGGCGAACGCTTTCAGTATTGAAACCATGGGCGTTTACATGCCGCCACGAGTCCCACTTCTCATCGGCAGGTGTCGTCCGAGCAAGCGTGTGAGTCGACGGGAGGCGTGCGAGCAGACCGATGCCCCGGCTGACAGGGAGGCCTGTGAGCAGACCGATGTGCAGGCTCACCAGGAGGCGAGCCCTTTGACCAGGCTCTACCACCCACCTTCGTCCCAACTGCTCCCACTTTTAATGTCGTCGGCGCCGTAGTTTAAAATCAACCCCGCACTACCCGGTATCGCTACAATCTTCTCTCTTCCTCTCTGATTCTCCTGTCGTCTACCTCCAACTAGCCTAACATAAAAGTACGCCATGCCGCATCACGATAGTCTGCCCTTAGTCTTCTAGTTTCCCGAGGAAGACACCGAGCCGGAGTCTCAAGAACATAAGGCGCTTTGGGATGAGCTTGAACTGGCCTTGCGGGAAGACGTCGCGCCTGTCCCTGCTCCTATTCCGACTCCCATCGCCCCGACTGCGCCAGCGCCCATCCCCATGGCATTGATGGGCTGGGAGCCACACATTATCGCCGAGCTTGATGCCACGAGGTTCCACGAGGTCCCCGCCGACTTTCACACGCCCGTGCACCTGCCAGTGCATGCGCCTGCGCGTGCACTGACATGCACGCCCATGTCGGTGCCTGTGCACCTGCCAGCGCATGCGCCTGCGCATGCACCGACATGCGCGCCCGTGTCGGTGCCCGTGCACACGAATGTTTCCACCGCGCCATTGACAGCGCCTCTCCCAGCGTGGGTGCTAGTGCCCCCCCTCAGCGGCATGGATGGCTGCTGTCGACCGCTTCCCTTCACCAACGCCAGTCGCCTCCTCCCGCCAGTTGACTCGCTCCGAAGTCCAGAACATTTTGGCCTTCCTTGAAGCTAGGACAACGTCCAGGAGTATGCCAACAATGGTGCAAGGCACCGCCGTCACCGTCGGTCAGTGGCCCGATGACACACAGAGCACAGCAGATGAGCCGCTTCCCACCGCAAGACGCCCCTGCCGCCACGTAATCTAAATTTGCCATGAAAAACGTTCGGATTGCCATGCTTAAAATCCGAACGTTTATCATTTCCGTTTATTTTAGATCGATCATCATATAATTTAATGCCGGAGTCAGACTGAACGAAATCTATGGTTTGATCGATTGAATGTTCTGCTGGAGCCGTATCAAATTAAATATAAAACGTCATCAAGCCACATGTATTCCTTGTCATCCAACGACCTAGACCGCTTCAATGTCGAGCGCTCAACACGTTTAGCGTGCAGTTAATTTCATGTCAAAAATAGTGCTAATCACATAATAACATGCAAATAATATCCTACTTAATATCCGCATGCACTTAATATACTTCCAAATTAACGTGCATTGCACGTACACACTGACTAGTGCTGCTAGTACGTGAAACTGGTGCCGTAACTTGTGAACACGTCCAGATATGGTCAACCGCAACATCGCCCGCGAGTTCTTCGTATTTTCCTGTGCGTCTAAACGCGGAAGGGGAGGAGAGAGAGAGCACACATGGAACCCACCAGTAAGTGAAGGCGAATAGTACTAAAAATAATATTACATGTTATCCATTAAACAGGCTATGGTAATATAAAACCATTATGTGAACAAAGGGAGGTACAAACAAACATTGATGTTCTACGTATGTTGCCTATTAATGTGCGGCTTGAAGGCCCTGGTCGCATATTCGATCCTCATCCTTTATTTTTTTATTTTGTATATGGGTCCAAATTTGTTTCATGACATTGATGACCCACAAGTATAGGGGATCTATCGTAGTCCTTTCGATAAGTAAGAGTGTCGAACCCAAGGAGGAGCAGAAGGAAATGATAAGCGGTTTCCAGCAAGGTATTCTCTGCAAGTACTGAAATAAGTGGTAACAGATAGTTTTGTGATAAGATAATTTGTAACGAGCAACAAGTAACAAAAGTAAATAAGGTGCATCAAGGTGGCCCAATCCTTTTTGTAGCAAAGGACAAGCCTAGACAAACTCTTATAAGATATAAAGCTCTCCCGAGGACACATGGGAATATCGTCAAGCTAGTTTTCATCACGTTCATATGATTCGCGTTCGGTACTTTGATAATTTGGTATGTGGGTGCACCAGTGCTTGGGTGATGCCCTTACTTGGACAAGCATCCCACTTACGATTAATTTCTATTGCAAGCATCCTCAAATACAACAAAAGTATTAAAGTAAACCTAACCATAGCATGAAACATATGGATCCAAATCAGCCCCTTACGAAGCAACGCATAAACTAGGGTTTAAGCTTCTGTCACTCTAGCAATCAATCATCTACTTATTAATTCCCAATGCCTTCCTCTAGGCCCAAATAATGGCGAAGTGTCATGTAGTCGACATTCACATAACACCACTAGAGGAGAGACAACATACATCTCATCAAAATATCGAACGAATACCATATTCACATGACTACTAATAGCAAGACTTCTCCCATGTCCTCAGGAACAAAAGTAACTACTCACAAAGCATAAACATGTTCATAATCAGAGGGGTATTGATATGCATATAGGATCTGAACATATGATCTTCCACCAATTAAACCAACTAGCATCAACTACAAGGAGTAATTAACACTACTAGCAACCTACTAGCACCAATCCCGGACTTGAAGACAAGAATTGGATACAAGAGATGAACTAGGGTTTTGAGATGAGATGGTGCTGATGAAGATGTTGATGGAGATTGCCCTCTCCCGATGAAAGGAGCCTTGGTGATGACGATGGCGATGATTTCCCCCTCCGGGAGGGAAGTTTCCCCGGCAGAACAGCCCCGCCAGAACCCTAGATTGGTTCCGCCAAGGTTCCGCCTCGTGGCGGTGGAGTTTCGTCCGAGAAGATGGCTTATGATTATTTTCCATCGAAAGAGTCCATACAGCAGAAGATGGTCGCCGGAGGACCACCAGGGGGCCCACGAGGTAGGGGCGCGCCCAGGGGGTAGGGCGCGCCCCCCACCCTTGTGGGCAGGGTGTGGCCCCCTGGTGAAGTTCTTGCGCTCAATGTTTTTTATATATTTGGAAAACATCATCCGTGAAGTTTCAGGACTTTTGGAGCTGTGCAGAATAGGTCTCTAATATTTGCTCCTTTTCCAGCCAGAATCCCAGCTGCCGGCATTCTCCCTCTTTATGTAAACCTTGTAAAATAAGAGAGAATTGGCATAAGTATTGTGACATAATGTGTAATAATAGCCCATAATGCAATAAATATTGATATAAAAGCATGATGCAAAATGGACGTATCAACTCCCCCAAGCTTAGACCTCGCTTGTCCTCATGCCAAAAGCCGAAATCGAAAAATATGTCCACATGTTTAGAGATAGAGGTGTCGATAAAAATAAAATGTGGACATGAGGGCATTATGATCATTCTTAGAACAACAACTTATATAATTCTTGTCATATGATTCCTTATGCTAGAGTAATAATTCAATCACAATATCAAGTATGAATCGTAAACTTCATTGAAAACTAACAAACTATAATCTCAGTCATTGAAGCAATTGCAATTTATCATAACATAGGAAAGAGTCAATGTATAAGAGCTTTTCAGCAAGTCCACATACACAACTATCATATAGTCTTGCACAATTACTAACACTCACTCAATACTTATGGGTATGGAGTTTTAATCGGACACAGAGAAAGATAGGGGCTTATAGTTTCGCCTCCCAACGTCTTACCTCAAGGGTAATGTCAACAGTAATAGTTCATGAAAACTCACATCCAATTAGCCATATATACCAGGATCTTTCCAACATATTGTGCTTGCCAAAGGATAAAATGTAAAAAGGAAGGGTGAAGATCACCATGACTCTTATGCAGTATAGGAGATAAAAGTAAAAGATAGGCCCTTCGCAGAGGGAAGCAGAGGTTGTCATGCGCTTTTATGGTTGGATGCACAAAATCCTAATGCGAAAGAACGTCACTTTATATTGCCACTTGTGATATGGACCTTTATTATGCAGTCTGTCGCTTTTATTACTTCCATATCACACGATCGTATAAAGCTTATTTCCTCCACACCAATCAATCATACATATTTAGAGAGCAATTTTTATTGCTTGCACCGATGACAACTTACTTGATGGATCTTACTCAATCCATAGGTAGGTATGGTGGACTCTCATGGCAAAACTGGTTTAAGGGTATTTGGAAGCACAAGTAGTATTCTACTTGGTGCAATGAATTTGGCTAGCATGAGGGGGAAAGGCAAGCTCAACATGTTGGAGGATCCAAGACAATATAATTTATCTCAGATGTAAGAAAACATAACCCATTACGTTGTCTTCCTTGTCCAATGTCAACTCTTTAGCATGTCATATTTTAATGAGTGCTCACAATCATAAAAGATGTCCAAGATAGTATATTTATATGTGAAGACCTCTCTTTCTTTATTACTTCCTATTAATTGCAACGATGACCAAAACTATGTTTGTCAACTCTCAACAACTTTTATTCATCATACTCTTTCTATGTGAGCTCATTACTCTCCATAAGAGTCACATGATCTCTTTGTTTCTTTTTATTTCTTTCTCTTTTCCTTTATTCACTTAGGATCATAGCTAAATAATCAAGCCCTTGACTCGACACTAATCTTTATTATATAGCTCATGGACTCGATTACATAGAGGGGTAATAAAGCAAAACTCACAACTAGATCATACTAAGTGCTTTTATTCTACTAGATCAAGATATTACAAAAAGGATCGAACTAAGAAAAATGGTAAAGATAAAAGTGATGGTGATACGATACCGGGGCACTCCCCCAAGCTTGGCAGTTGCCAAGTGGAGTGCCCATACCAGATACTCAATTCTTCTTTGTTGGAGAAGAAGGGGGAGTTGTTGATGATGGATAGTCGCCCATCGAGCGTAGGAGGTCTTCTAGCTTGCGGATGATGCCCTTGAGTGCGATGATATGCTCCTTCAACAAAATATTTTCACGTGTGAGATACTTATTTTGTATATGAGCCAACTCAATCATCTTGAAAGCTTTGATTTCTATTGGGGTAAGAAGATTGTGGTCTAGTTGGAGGGTGTCTCCCACTGCTGGAACTTGGTCCTCCATGGCCTTCCTGATCCCTTCATCCTTGTTGATCTCCATAGATTCTTCTCTCTTCAGCTCTATCTTCATTAGCCAAGCATCGTTGCCTTCATGGTTGGAGGAGGAGGGAGACGACATAGTGCCTGGCCTTGAGAACCATGATAGAAAATAGCTCGAAACAAAGACAGAAGATTTTTGCGTGATACGGGAGTCAAAACCCCCGGGAGGTTATATAATGAATTTTTACTGACCAAAATACGTGTCATGTAAGAAAACGGAGTCCGGAGAGCCCAGGAGGTAGGGGCATGCTCAGGGGGGTAGGCGCGCCCTCCACCCTCGTGGAGCCCTCGTGTCCTTCCCGGACTGCTGCTTATTTTTCTATTTTTCTAAATATTCCAAAACAGAGAAATATTTCCTTAAAAACTATTTTGGAGTCGGTTTACTTACCGTACCACGTACCTATTCCTTTTCGGAGCCTGAAACGTTTCGGAAAGTGTCCCTTATGTATTCCTCCGGGGTTACGCTTTCAATAACATTGGTTTCAACATTTATAGGATTACCTGAGATATAGTGTTTGATTCTTTGACCGTTCACCACCTTCGGATTTGTGCCTTCGAAGTTGTTGATTTTTATGGCACCGGAACGGTAGACCTCCTCGATAACGTAAGGACCTTCCCATTTAGAGAGAAGTTTTCCTGCAAAAAATCTTAAACGAGAGTTGTATAGCAATACATAATCACCTACATTAAACTCATACTTTTGTATCCTTTTATCATGCCACCTTTTAACCTTTTCTTTAAACAACTTGGCATTTTCGTAGGCCTGGGTTCTCCATTCATCAAGTGAGCTAATATCAAATAACCTCTTCTCACCGGCAAGTTTAAAATCATAATTAAGTTCTTTAATAGCCCAATAAGCCTTGTGTTCTAGTTCGAGAGGTAAGTGACATGCTTTTCCATAGACCATTTTATACGGAGACATACCCATAGGATTTTTATATGCAGTTCTATAGGCCCATAATGCATCATCAAGTTTCTTGGACCAATTCTTTCTAGACCTATTAACAGTCTTTTGCAAAATTAATTTGAGTTCTCTATTACTCAATTCTACTTGACCACTAGACTGAGGGTGATAAGGAGATGCAATTCTATGATTAACATCATATTTAGCAAGCATTTTACGGAAAGCACCATGAATAAAATGTGAACCACCATCAGTCATTAAATATCTAGGGACTCCAAACCTTGGAAAAATAACTTCTTTAAGCATTTTAATAGAAGTGTTATGATCAGCACTACTAGTTGGAATAGCTTCTACCCACTTAGTAACGTAATCAACAGCAACTAAAATATGTGTATAACCATTAGAGGAAGGAAAAGGTCCCATATAGTCAAAGCCCCAAACATCAAATGGTTCAATAACAAGTGAATAATTCATAGGCATTTCTTGATGTCTACTAATATTACCAATTCTTTGACATTCATCACAAGATAAGACAAACTTAAGGGCATCCTTGAAGAGAGTAGGCCAATAAAAACCAGATTGCAGTACCTTATGTGCAGTTCTATCTCCAGCATGGTGTCCTCCATAAGCTTCGGAGTGACACTTGCATAGGATCTGTTCCTGTTCATGCTCAGGTACACAACGTCTAATAACACCATCTACTCCTTCTTTATAAAGATGTGGGTCATCCCAAAAGTAATGCCTCAAATCATAAAAGAACTTTTTCTTTTGCTGGTATGTGAAACTAGGTGGTATAAACTTCGCAACAATGTAATTAGCATAATCAGCATACCATGGAGCAGTATGAGAAGTATTTATGACATTTAATTGCTCATCAGGAAAGCTATCATCAATAGGTAGTGGGTCATCAAGCACATTTTCTAACCTAGACAAGTTGTCTGCAACGGGGTTCTCAGCTCCTTTTCTATCAACAATATGTAAATCAAATTCTTGTAGCAAGAGAACCCATCTAATAAGTCTAGGTTTAGCATCTTTCTTTTCCATGAGATATTTAATAGCAGCATGATCAGTGTGAATAGTTACTTTAGAATCAACAATATAAGGTCTAAACTTATCACAGGCAAATACAACTGCTAAGAATTCTTTTCAGTAGTAGCATAATTTCTTTGAGCATTGTCTAGAGTTTTACTAGCATATTGAATAACATTTAGTTTCTTATCAACTCTTTGTCCTAGAATAGCACCGACAGCATAATCACTAGCATCACACATAATTTCAAAGGGTAAATTCCAATTAGGTGGCTGAACAATAGGTGCAGAGATTAATGCTTTCTTAAGTATTTCAAATGCTTCTACACAATCATCATCAAAGACAAATGGTATATCTTTTCGTAATAAATTAGTCAGAGGCCAAGTGATTTTTGAGAAGTCCTTGATGAACCTCCTATAAAAACTGACATGACCAAGGAAACTTCTTATACCTTTGATGTCCTTGGGACATGGCATCTTTTCAATAGCATCAACCTTGGCTTTATCAACTTCAATACCTCTTTCAGAAACTTTATGCCCCAAGACAATACCTTCATTAACCATAAAGTGGCACTTTTCCCAATTCAAGACAAGATTAGTTTCTTCACATCTCTGCAAAACTCGATCAAGGTTGCTCAAGCAATCATCAAAAGAAGATCCATAGACGGAAAAGTCGTCCATGAAAACCTCACAAATCTTTTCACAAAAGTCAGAGAATATAGCCATCATGCATCTTTGAAAGGTAGCAGGTGCATTACATAAACCAAAAGGCATACGTCTATAAGCAAAAGTACCAAAAGGGCATGTAAAAGTAGTCTTTGATTGATCTTTGGCTGACACAGGTATTTGAGAGAAACCAGAATAACCATCTAGAAAGCAAAAATGTGTATGTTTGGATAATCTTTCTAGCATTTGATCGATAAAAGGTAAGGGGTAATGATCTTTTTAGTAGCCTTATTTAATTTGCGGAAATCAATTACCATCCTATAACCAGTAATAATTCTTTGAGGAATCAATTCATCTTTATCATTAGGAACAACAGTAATACCTCCCTTCTTAGGGACACAATGGACAGGACTTACCCACTTACTATCAGCAACGGGATAAATTATACCTGCCTCAAGGAGCTTTAGTATCTCCTTTCTTACCACTTCTTTCATTTTAGGATTCAGACGGCGCTGATGATCACGAACTGGTTTAGCATCTTCTTCCAAATTAATTTTATGTTGACATAGAGTGGGACTAATGCCCTTAAGATCATCAAGAGTATACCCAATAGCAGCATGGTGCTTCTTCAGAGTTTTCAATAATCTCTCTTCTTCATGTTCTGAAAGGTTAGCACTAATAATAACAGGGTATATCTTTTTCTCATCAAGATAAGCATATTTAAGAGTATCAGGTAACGGTTTAAGCTCAAACACGGGATCACCCTTGGGTGGAGGAGGATCCCCTAGGATTTCAACAGGTAAATTGTTTTTCAGAATAGGTTCCTGTTTAAAGAATACTTCATCTAATTCCCTTCTTTCATTCATAAACATATCATTTTCATGGTCTAGCAAATATTGTTCTAAAGGATCACTAGGAGGTACGACAATAGAAGCAAGACCAATAATTTCATCCTTACTAGGTAATTCTTCTTCACGGTGTTGTCTACTAAATTTAGAAAAATTAAATTCATGAGTCATATCATCTAAACCGACAGTAGCAACATCCCTTGCAATCTATGGTAGCATTAACAGTATTTAAGAAGGGTCTACCAAATATAATGGGACAAAAACTATCTTGTGGGGAACCAAGAACAAGAAAATCAGCAGGATATTTAGTTTTCCCACACAAGACTTCAACATCTCTAACAATTCCCATTGGTGAAATAGTATCTCTATTAGCAAGTTTAATTGTAACATCAATATCTTCCATCTCAGCAGGTGCAATATCATGCATAACTTCTTGGTATAAAGAATAAGGTATTGCACTAGCACTAGCACCCATATCACATAAGCCATGATAACAATGATCTCCTATTTTAACAGAAATAACAGGCATGCCTACCACAGGTCTAGGTTTATCTGTATCACAGGGTTTAGCAATTCTAGCAGTTTCATTACAGAAATAAATAACATGCCCATCTATATTATCAGACAAGAGATCTTTAACAATAGCAATATTAGGTTCAACTTTAACTTGCTCAGGAGGTGTATATGTTTTAATATTGCTTTTACGAACCACAGTTGAAGCTTTAGCATGATCCTTTATCCTAACAGGGAAAGGTGGTTTCTCAACATAAGAAGTAGGAACAATAGGATCATTATAAGTAATAGTCTTTTCTTCAACTTTAATAGGTGCAGCTACTTTTACTTCTATGGGAGGATGATATTTAAACCACTTCTCCTTGGGGAGATCAACATAAGCAGCAAAAGATTCACAGAAAGAAGCTACTATCTCAGAGTCAAGTCCATATTTAGTGCTAAATTTACGAAAAATATCGGTATCCATAAAAGATTTAACACAATCAAAACTAGGTGTCATACCTGACTCCTTACCATTGTCGAGGTCCCAATCTTCGGAGTTGCGTTTAATTCTTTCCAATAAATCCCATTTGAATTCAATAGTCTTCATCATAAAAGAGCCAGCACAAGAAGTATCAAGCATGGTGCGATTGTTACCAGAAAGCCGAGCATAAAATTTTTGAATAATCATTTCTCTTGAGAGCTCATGATTGGGGCATGAATATAACATTGATTTAAGCCTCCCCCAAGCTTGAGCGATGCTTTCTCCTTCGCGAGGCCAAAAATTATATATATAATTGCGATCACGATGAACAAGATGCATAGGATAAAACTTTTGATGAAATTCCAATTTCAATCGTTTGTAGTTCCAAGACTCCATATCATCACATAGCCTATACCATGTCGATGCATCTCCCCTCAAAGATAAAGGGAAGACCTTCTTCTTAACAACATCTCCGGGTACACCTGCAAGCTTAAATAATCCACAAACTTCATCCACATATATTAGATGCTCATCAGGATGTTTTGTTCCATCTCCTAAAAAAGGATTAGCTAGCAGTTTTTCTACCATACCCAAAGGAATTTCAAAGCAAGCATTTTCATTTTCAGTAGGTTCAGTAGGTTGAGGAGCAACTCTTTGCTCTACTAGTCGGGGTGAAGATACCCCGAACAAGCCCCTAAGAGGATTACTTTCCATAGTAACAAGTGACAGTAAATTTCAGCACACTATATAAATTTTTCCTTACCAAATTCCACCTACCAAAGGCGCTTCACTCCCCGGCAACGATGCCAGAAAAGAGTCTTGATGACCCACAAGTATAGGGGATCTATCGTAGTCCTTTCGATAAGTAAGAGTGTCAAACCCAACGAGGAGCAGAAGGAAATGATAAGCGGTTTCCAGCAAGGTATTCTCTGCAAGTACTGAAATAAGTGGTAACAGATAGTTTTGTGATAAGATAATTTGTAACGAGCAACAAGTAACAAAAGTAAATAAGGTGCAGCAAGGTGGCCCAATCCTTTTTGTAGCAAAGGACAAGCCTGGACAAACTCTTATAAGATGTAAAGTGCTCCCGAGGACACATGGGAATATCGTCAAGCTAGTTTTCATCACGTTCATATGATTCGCGTTCGGTACTTTGATAATTTGGTATGTGGGTGGACCGGTGCTTGGGTGCTGCCCTTACTTGGACAAGCATCCCACTTATGATTAACCTCTATTGCAAGCATCCGCAAATACAACAAAAGTATTAAGGTAAACCTAACCATAGCATGAAACATATGGATCCAAATCAGCCCCTTACGAAGCAACGCATAAACTAGGGTTTAAGCTTCTGTCACTCTAGCAACCCATCATCTACTTATTACTTCCCAATGCCTTCCTCTAGGCCCAAATAATGGTGAAGTGTCATGTAGTCGACGTTCACATAACACCACTAGAGGAGAGACAACATACATCTCATCAAAATATCGAACGAATACCAAATTCACATGACTACTAATAGCAAGACTTCTCCCATGTCCTCAGGAACAAAAGTAACTACTCACAAAGCATAAACATGTTCATAATTAGAGGGGTATTAATATGCATATAGGATCTGAACATATGATCTTCCACCAATTAAACCAACTAGCATCAACTACAAGGAGTAATTAACACTACTAGCAACCTACTAGCACCAATCCTGGACTTGAAGACAAGAATTGGATACAAGAGATGAACTAGGGTTTTGAGATAAGATGGTGCTGATGAAGATGTTGATGGAGATTTCCCTCTCCCGATGAGAGGAGCTTTGGTGATGACGATGGCGATGATTTCCCCCTCCGGGAGGGAAGTTTCCCCGGCAGAACAGCCCCGCCAGAACCCTAGATTGGTTCCGCCAAGGTTCCGCCTCGTGGCGGTGGAGTTTCGTCCGAGAAGATGGCTTATGATTATTTTTCCATCGAAAGAGTCCATATAGCAGAAGATGGTCACCGGAGGACCACCAGGGGGCCCACGAGGTAGGGGGCGCGCCCAGGGGGTAGGGCGCGCCCCCCACCCTTGTGGGCAGGGTGTGGCCCCCTGGTGAAGTTCTTGCGCTCAATGTTTTTTATATATTTGGAAAACATCATCCATGAAGTTTCAGGACTTTTGGAGCTGTGCAGAATAGGTCTCTAATATTTGCTCCTTTTCCAGCCAGAATTCCAGCTGCCGGCATTCTCCCTCCTTATGTAAACCTTGTAAAATAAGAGATAATAGGCATAAGTATTGTGACATAATGTGTAATAACAGCCATAATGCAATAAATATTGATATAAAAGCATGATGCAAAATGGATGTATCAGACATATGGGCCCCTCGGTGTGTAGTTTGTAGCACTTTAATTTGTAGGTCAAAATTTGTTCCATTCCAAGTGGACTATCGGTGTGTAGTTTTGTAGCTTATTTATAATAATTAAAGAGAACAACATAGTTTTTTGCAATAATACCATGGTGCGACATTGAAGGCGAGAAAGGACGTGCGAGAGAACGATGACCGAGCCAGTGGGAAATCAACTAGGGGAGTTGCGGGGGTTGCAATAGTGTTTGGAGTAGTTGTGGGCCGAATGCTGTGAAATATAATCTAAACCGACCAAAATAAATGCCTACACAAATTAATCCAAGGTTGGAGTGCCCCTCGCAATGTAAATAGCTCTGACTTTGCGAGGGATGGAGAGGTAGCTTCAATGTGTGGAAGATACGGCATGAGAAAGCGAGGTCAATCGAGAGACATATAGATAGAGAGACAAAGTGAGTGTGGTTCGACATTCATTAAACAGATATATATGCTCTAGAGAGATATTGTCCGATTGAGCTTTTGGCAAGGGTGAGGGCTGTAAGATAGAGCTGGAGAGATGATCCAGTCACAGACGTGTAGATATATTTTGTGCGTCGGAGGAAGCAAGGTCAATCGATCACGTAGGGTCGTCGTGCGATCGAAAGAGTGAGACGGGTTGGAGAGAGTGACCTAGATGGACAATGTGTGTGAGAGAGTATACAATGTGAATAGGTCGAATTGGGCTCAAACATGGTGATATATCATTTTTGTCTGAGAAAGAGCAAGGTCAATCGAGACATACAAAGAGAGAAAGACAGGGAGAGAGATAGAGGGAGAGAGAGATTGAGCGAGCGTGGCCCGCCATGAGGTCGAAAGAGTGGGGCGGCTTGGATGGACTGGCCTAGATAGACAATCTGCGTGACAGAGTATAGAGTGTGTCGATCGAGGCCCAAACAAGGAGATATATCATTTGTGTGTGAAAGAAAACAAGGTTAAACGAGACTTAGATAAAGAGAGCAAGATTGAGCGAGTGTGTCCCGCCGTGCGAAAGAAAGAGTGAGACAGTCTCGAGGGAGTGACCTAGATAGACAATGTGCATGCGTGCGCACGAGAGGTTGGGGGGCTTGCTAGCCAATGCATGTATTTAGCGTGAGAGGGTGAGAGGGAGAAGGAGAGAGAGAGAGAGAGAGAGAGAGAGAGAGCTCGGCATGGGGTGCAATGGCGGGTGTGTGAGGTAAATACATTTGGTAACAGAGTGGAAAAAGGGGGTTGTGTAGTTGAGAGAGTTAGAGATCGAAACATGGAGAGAAAGAATGAATGTGTGTTGGAAACCGATAGCTTCCTAAGGTGGTTAGAAGAGGAAGGTTGACCGATACAGGAAGTATGTAGCGTGTGTGCGAGGGCGGGGGGCGGGGGGCTAAAAACAACATTTGAATGTAGATAGTACGAGACTTAATATCGATGTTTCAATTCAGTGTACATTGCAAGATTTGAACTGAGGACCATGCATATGGGTAATTATTTCGAATTCGTGCCATACTAGGTTTTGAAAAGTTAACATTGACTCGATTTGTTGTGCTATTTTGTAGGTCAAATGTTTGAATCCATCCAATAGTTTTCTCACTACCATGGTGTTCATCATATACATATGAATTTGTATTAAAAAGTAGCATGGATAAAATGAAATGTGAAATCCACGTTAGAATTGGAGATCGCTATGTGACACACAGTCTAATTCAAATAACTAATTATGTGACACACACACTCTAATCCACATTAGCGTGGATACCATTTTGTTGTTTTTTCAAATAACTCTTCATTAATTAATTTATAGTATCTCGTTTTGAATGACTAATTATTTGCTAGGAAAACACGGGCATGGTAATATATACAGATTCATTTGCAAATGAAAGAAGATTCGTTTGCATTCTCAAAGCTCCTTTCAAATGTAGGCGCACCAGGTAGACCAGGGTCGTGTCGTGGTGGTCGCGTGTGTCGTACGGTGGCTTAGCACCCAGCCACCCACCCGGATGATGCTTCGGTGCCTTAAGGCACCTACCTTTGTGTCTATGACATGTGGGCCCAACGGGTGGCTGGCCCACATGTCAGTGACCCAAAGGCAGGTGCCTTTAAGGCACCGAACCTGCATCCCACCCACCCCCTCCCTCCCCCCCCCAAAAGGACGACGACAAAATAAGTTCGCGCTTCCACGTTTCATATTGAAATATCTGGCGGCCCCAATTCCAGCCCTGCAAAATCTCCCTTCTCCATCGTCCCCTTCCGTGCCCAGATTGCTCAAATCCCTAATTCGCCGCCAACCCTAGCAAAGTTCGAATCGCCCCTAGTCTCGTCTCTTTCCCCACCTCTATGTCGGACGACGATGACGAAGACGATGGTCGCGCTTCACCACCGCACCGGAGCTACCTCGTCTACGCCCTCGTCCACTGCACTGGGTGGTCCACCGACAATGTCGGCCGCCGCAACTGACATGCCTCACAGACACCGAATTCCACCGCATCAGGTGCACTTCACCGACGTCGTCTTCCAGCTCACCGGGGCTACTTCACCGAGCACATCGTCTCACCTCCACCCCCCGAGGCCGTTGGGGCTTCACCAACAGTCTCGTCCACCACATCGTAGCGCTCCGCTGCCACTCAAGATTTGCATCCGTGCGCGGCCAGCAAACGCCAGCACATCACCCTCAACGGCTCTGAAGTGACCCGCACTCTAGCTAGGCGGGCATGCCCAAACGCCGGCCCGAACTAGGTATCCACACATCACTCCCTTGTGCACTATTTCGACGATGTTTGGATATCCTTTCACTGCTCTCTTAGCTTACACGCCTATGCAACTCTGACTTTAACTCTTATTTCTTCTGGAGATATCATCTGAAACAAGCAAGTCCATTTTTAGCGAAGCATGACAACGCTACGAGATCTGGTACACATCTTGCACACCCGTATAACCTTGTAAGTATCTGTTCTCCGGTACAACAACAAGGTTGATTCCTCTTATTTGATCAACCATTCACCGTGTCAAAAATGCAGAGGGGGATGCAAGGAGCACAAGGCCTGCACATCCAAGCAAGTGGTAACATGGACTTGTACATGGAACATCCCAAGCGCAAGCAGAGCTGCAGTGAGGCTGTACAACAAGCTAGCGTAAGTCCCTGCATTTCATTTAATTTGTACTGGCATTCGTGTATGATTTTTATGCACTGGCGGATCCATGAATTCAAGTTACCAGGGACGAACATTTAACTTAAAAAATACGAAGGCACTTGCACTCCGGAAATAAACTTAACTTTAGAAATGTGAAGCTGCATGCACTTTGAAAACCAACTAATGATCCAAAGTAATTCAGATTATAAACACTAAATGATGCAATTACCAAAAACAAAAATTCAACATGGTGTACAAGGACTACAAACATGGTATGTACCTGCTTGAATTATTCATTCTCTGGCTGAAAATATTGAAGTTTATTTGCACCTATAACCAGTGCGCAAACTGCATATCAATATATCTATCCTGCACAAGTATGCCAATAGTTTCAAACAACAGATTAGAAAAGTATTTATGCTATGTTGTCATGATACGGGGACTTTCTGGTAGATGGCCTCGATGTTTCCTCAAGCCATGAAAATGCACTATAATTTGCTTGTCATCAATGCATGCAAATCTCTATGTCTCTCTCAACGTAGAAGATCATCATTAGACACTAAATCCTTCAATGGGAGCTTGCAAAATGCTTGCATTAGATCCCTCATTAGACACTGTATGTTCATCACCAGGAGCATGTAAAATGTTTGCATCAAATCCTTCATTAGCAGTCTGTTCATTAGACACTTCAGGCTCAAGAACAACATGAGTGTGACGCCCCCGATTTGACCGCAAACAAATCATACACGCAAACGTGTATGATCAAGATCAGGGACTCACGGGAAGATATCACAACACAACTCTACAAATAAAATAAGTCATACAAGTATCAAATTACAAGCCAGGGGCCTCGAAGGCTCGAATACAAGAGCTCGATCATAGACGAGTCAGCGGAAGCAACAATATCTGAGTACAGACATAAGTTAAACAAGTTTGCCTTAAGAAGGCTAGCACAAACTGGGATACAGATCGAAAGAGGCGTGGACCTCCTGCCTGGGATCCTCCTAATCGACTCCTGGTCGTCGTCAGCAGGCTGCACGTAGTAGTAGGCACCTCCCGAGTAGTAGTAGTCATCATCGGCGGTGGCGTTTGGCTCCTGGGCTCCAACGTCTGGTCACAACAAACGGGTATAGGAAGGGGGAAAAGGAAGAGTAAAGCAACCGTGAGTACTCATCCAAAGTACTCGCAAGCAAGGAGCTACACTACATATGCATTGGTATCAAATGAAAGGGGTAGTATATGTGGACTGAACCGCAGAATGCCAGAATAAGAGGGGGATAGCTAGTCCTGTCGAAGACTACGCTTATGGCAACCTCCATCTTGCAACATGTAGAAGAGAGTAGATGGTAAGTTCACCAAGTATCATCGCATAGCATAATCCTACCCGGTGATCCTCCCCTCGTCTCCCTATGAGAGAGCGATCACCGGTTGTATCTGGCACTTGGAAGGGTGTGTTTTATTAAGTATTCGGTTCTAGTTGTCATAAGGTCAAGGTACAACTCCGGGTCATCCTTTTACCGAGGGACACAACTATTCGAATAGATAAACTTCCCTGCAGGGGTGCACCACATTTCCTAACACGCTCGATCCCTTTGTCCGGACACACTTTTCTGGGTCATGCCCGGACTCGGAAGATCAACACGTCGCAGCCCTACCTAGGCACAACAGAGAGGTCAGCACGCCGGTCTAAATCCTATGGCGCAGGGGTCTGGGCCCATCGCCCATTGCACACCTGCATGTTGCGTACGCGGCCGGCGAGCAGACCTAGCCTCCCTTATATAAGAGCAGGCGTTCCAGTCCAACCCGACGCGTGCTGCTCAGTGCGCTGACGTCAAGAAGGCTTCTGCTGATACCACGACGTCGAGTGCCCATATCTGTTCCCGCGTAGTTGGCTAGTGCGTATAGGCCAGTGGCCAGACTCAGATCAAATACCCAGATCTCGTTAAGCGTGTTATTTTGAAATAACCGCGGATGCTAACCAGGGCCAGGCCCACCTCTCTCCTAGGTGGTCTCAGCCTACCCTGTCGCTCCGCCACAAAGATCCACTCAGAGGGCCGTCGGGACAAACGTCCTTTCGGACCCAATCCGTGAATCACTCGTGGGTACTCTACGAGCCGACCCGACTTTAGTCATCACAGGTATCATATAATATGTATATAAGTATACACCGTGATCACCTCCCGAAGTGATCACGGCCCAGTAGTATAGCATGGCAGACAGACAAAAGTGTAGGGCCACTGATGGAACACTAGCATCCTATAATAAGTATTTAGGATTGTAGGTAAAGGTATCAACAGTAGTAGCAAGGACAGGCTATGCATCAGGATAGGATAACGGAAAGCAGTAACATGCTACACTACTCTAATGCAAGCAGTAGAGAGAAGAATAGGCGATATCTGGTGATCAAAGGGGGGGCTTGCCTGGTTGCTCTGGCAAGAGAGAGGGGTCGTCAACACCGTAGTCGTACTGGGTAGCAGCGGCGTCGGTCTCGGTGTATAGCGAGAGAAGAGGGGGAAGAACCAATAAATATAATGCAAACAAATGCATGACGATGCATGACATGACAAAGTGTGATGCTAGGTGTGCCCTAACGCGGTACGAGGTGGTACCGGTGAAGGGGAAAAACATCCGGGAAAGTATTCCCGGTGTTTCACGTTTTCCGACAAATGAACTAGAGGGGGAAAGTTGCGTGTTCGCTATGCTAGGTACGTGTGACGGATGAATGGGCTGCGTTTCCGGATTCGTCTCATCATTCTGAGCAACTTTCATGTACAAAGTTTTTCCATCCGAGCTACGGTTTATTTTATATTGATTTTAAAAGATTTAAATCAGATATATTTAATTATTTTAATCCAACATTATCCAGAATAGTACCAGCTGACGTCATCATGACGTCAGCGGTCAACTGTGACCGTTGACCGGGTCAAACTAACATGTGGGTCCTACTGGTCATAGACTGTTCAGTTAATTAACAAAAGTTAATTAAGTTAATTAGCTATTTAGGTTAATTAAACAGGATTAATTAGTTAATTAGGTTAATCTAATCAAAATTAATTAATTTAACTAACTAATTAATTAATTAATTAATTAATATTTTAATTTATTTTTAATTATTTACTTATTTAATTAATTCTTTTATTTTTATTATTCTTTCTCTTCTTTAAAAAATATCATTCCAGTGGTGGGCCCCGTTTGTCAGCGACCCGGGGGGCTTAACGGGCACAGTGCACGGATGGGTGCCGCCCGAACTGGCGCGGCCGCGGCATAAAGGGTGCCGAGCGCCCAGCCCATTTGGGTGTATGCCCCGGCCACCAGGGGGCACTGGCCACAGCAGGGCACGGCGAGGCCATGATGGGGAGGCGCCGGAGCAGAGGCGGGGGGCCGTGGCGGTGTGTAGCGAGGGGCAGGCGGCAAGCTGCAGCGGCGCGCGGGGTAGCAGCAGCAACAATAAGGGGGCAGCACGGTGAGCAGTAGGGAAAGCCCCAGTGCGGGGGCAGCGGTGCGGGAGGGCACGGTCGGGCGGAGGTCGACGGCAGCAGCGGTGTTGTACGCAGGCGGGCGAGGCCATGAGCAGAGAAGGGCAGGGGCGCGGTCGCGACCAAGGCGCGGGCATCACAGGCAGGTCTCGGGGGGGCGTGGCCAGAGCGCGACGCGGACAGTGGCGGGCGCCAGCGTGAAGTGGGCGGCCGGGCGCGTGTGGGCACGCGCCATGCCGAGGCCAAGCGAGCAGGGGCGGCGAGGAGGGGCTACGATCATGAGCACGCGAGTGGACGACGCCGGTGACCGAGAACCAGGGAGAGAGGGAGGGAGGCAGGAGCTCACGCAGGGCCGTAGGGTCTCAGGCCGCGGGGCGCGAGGTGGAGGTTGTAGATGACAGGGCGACGGGGTCAGGGCAGTCTGGCACGACGAGGTGGAGGCCGTTGGGGAGGAGGACAGGGATGCGAGGCGGCGGATCTGGCGAGCGATGACGGCGGTCCGGGGCGGCGATCCAGTGCGAGGGGCAACGGGCGGTGAGTGACGAGGCCAAACCACCGATCTCGATCTGGATTGAGAGGGAGGAGAGGGAGAGGCGAAGTGGGGAGAGTGGGGGTGGGTCGTGCGGGAGGAGTGGAGGTTGTGGGGAGAGGATCGCTAGGGTTCGATCACCCCTGGGGGCTGTAGGCGTCGGTCGGGCCGGCCCGGTTGGCAGAGAGGCCAGCTGGTTCGTGGCCCGGTGGGGGGTCTCTCTCTTTACCTTTTTTGGTTATTTTCTCTTTGCTTATTTTTTTATGTTTTATTTTAGTTACACATTATTTTTAGTTTATTAAAATATGACAATAGCTACTAAAACAATGTTTCAAAATAACCCACTGCCATAAAAGTTTTACCACAAAATAAAAAATGGTTTAGTATTTTTCAAAGTTTAATAGACATTTATTTAATTGCTTTAACTACTTTTTAACTATTCTAGAGCCTTTGAACATTTTATCAAAGTTAGGTTTCTCCACCAAAATTACATATGCAGTATTTGTCACCTCTAGAACATTTTAGTTTTAATGTTTGAAAAGTTTGTTGTTTGCCTTTATTTTAAATTTGAATTTTGAATTAGTTTTGAATCAACGTGAGATTAGCAACACTTAAAGCGATGACATGGCACCATTAGCATGGGATTACTGTAGCTTAATTATCCGGGTGTTACAATTCTCCTCCACTACAAGAAATCTCGTCCCGAGATTTAAGAGGGGGACTAAGGGGGAAGGGATTTGGTTACGAAATTCTAACGAATTTTCTCGGTCTTAGTTGCTCTTCTCGAAGAGGTCGATTCATAGAGTTGATGTCTTCATTCCTATGCATCAATGCATCACGATGAATTTGTCGTCCTTCCTTCAGGATCTTCATCGTACTTACGAAAGGATAAGAGGGGAAAAACCCTATAAGGACGAATTCTAACAAAATTGAGCATCCGACAATTAACTCAGGGGAAGAAGCATAAGTATCTCTCGAATTGAAACTTAAGAAGATATCGAGAGCAAAGGAAGAAAGTACCATGAGAAGTCTCAAGCGGGTAGGCAATCGTTCGAAACCTAAAACAAAGTGTAAAAGGGGGTCCAGAGCAATGGGAATAAGTTTGGTGTTTGATACCAGAATAGATCACTAGGCAGGTGGCCCATGAATTACATACGAAGTCAAGCGCGAGGAATAACTTTGACAACAGGGTGTACATGAGAGTTAGGTTTCGATCCTGGGACCTGTTGGTTATGGGCCCACCATGTGGGTTAAAAGTAGGAAGGGCGATGACGTATTGCACGATCATGTAAGCAAGGCATGTCAAAGGATAGCCTATCAGTTATGTCGGCAACAACATCGGTACCAAGGGCGAGGGACAAAGAGAACCATTTTCCTGCTCGTCGAACGAGGCGGGCCAATAGGCAAAGTTCTCGTCCATTGGTGGTTACCAAAATGTCACCAACAAAAGTAACAGGGTCTTACTGCCAGAGTGGTACAACAAGGTGTTTACATACTGCTTATATACTATAGATCACAAGAAGGTTTAAACAAACCAATGAAAAGGAAAAGTGATTATCAGGTTTAAATAGAACAATGGAAAGGAAAATGTGTATATACACATATTTCGGGGGTATATCCTTCCCAAGGGAAAGCGGAGCATGGTATCCATGACATGATAGAAAGTAGAAAACCATTTAGGTAAAGGGGAGGAATCTCATGATACAACCCATACAACGGTGTTAGGATAAATGATAAAGAAAATTTAGCATTGTGCTTCAAATGTTCTTATTGAAAATTGGAGTACCACAGACATAGCTCGAGATAGCATTGACATGGTCATTGGGTAAATATCAGACTTTGGATTCACAAAGGATCTATCTGGAGCAACTTATAGAATAAGTCTTACAATTTCCTCATGGAAGAATGGCTAACCTTGCTAAAAAGGAAACTATAACAATAGGCCCTCCGGGCAGGTGTGATAGGATGACATCACCTTATTGGGTTAAAGACCAATGCTATAACTCTTGGGAGTATGTTCCAACCATCATATCTGACCGAGATTCAGGTCTGATTGGTGTCAGGATACCCCAGACTCAGGATGCCTGAGAAGAAGAGGTGCAACACAATTGACGAGACGACATTATAGAATTCTCGGGAAATGAACTATGGAAGCAAGTCCTAAATCATGAGTTCATCATTAAACCAAGGAGAGGATGAGGAGGTGGCTGATAGGCTCAGCAACAAATCATCGAGATTTCCAAAGGATTGATTTCCACAATTATGTGAACAAGGAAATATCATTTGTCGGATCAAATTATATAATGATGTATGCTCGAGGGAAACATACACAACTGAACAATGATAGAAGGGTGCACCCAGGAATCTGGACTAGGTAGCACGATCAATGTTCGAATGATGATTCAATAAGCAATAGACTTAGAATGAAACTGCAGACCAATAACTTCAAAGTAATAGGGTTGCTAGAAGTTTAGAATTTACACATCACAGACCATTTGTCGGTATTCCGGTTAGAAACAAAACGGAGACCAAGAAATGAACGCAAAAGGCGAGAGATATTACTATATCAAGAATTCTCAAGAGGTGGTAAAATTACCACGACATTCTTGACATAAAAGGTGGTAACATTCCAAGGTAAAGAAGAACAAATGCTGGATAGCAAGGATCTCAAGGTATAACACAAAACACAAATAAGTTTGTGTTGAACGGAAGGCAATAAAGTGGTCGGTGATAACACAAACCATTGAGGCAAGGATGGTATTTCTCATCATGAATTCAATTGATATCTTGGAAAAGCTCGGAATACTGATGATGATCACGACACATTTGTCGAGAGATTTCACGAAGATGTAATCGATCGACGATGACATCAAGTCAAACGAATGATGAAGCGAAAGGTTATTGGAACCACGAGTAGGACACAAACTCGAGATCAAGTTTGTTGTTCAAGATGGAATGATAAGTCAAGGAAATCGACGTAAGCTTAGCTCAATCGCCAAAAGTTGTGCTCCAGGAATAAGGACCAGCTAGCACAGTTAAAATCAGCACGATAATGATATAGCTGATCAGGCTAGGGATGATGTGATCGAGTACAAACTCGTAAGCAAAGAAGATTACTAAGAGTTGTTTAATCACGACGCGGACTCGATTCAGTTATCGATGTCCTTGAGTGTTTAATAACTCGGAGCCCGTGAAAAATTGGAATCAATGAGAATGTAATACTTGATGGAGATCTCATAAGAAGTTATACAGTTCCGTGATAATCTCGAGATACCAGGGGGTAGTACTCGATGACAGATCAAAGTAGAGGTTGGACTAGAGTAATGCTCTGAAGAAGACAAGTGCTCAAACATGCACGAGAAATGGAATCAAGGAGAAAATATGGTCGGAACCACGATTGCAAAGGATCAATTCACAGATACCAGATGATAATATATCAAGGGAATAGTTATTATTTCAAGAAGCTTCCATGATAGATATACATCGTGTCCATGGGCATGAACACAAAGTTCAAGGTCGACTCCCACTTCTTCAATGTATAACCATCCATTCACCTCTCACTTTCGAAGAAGTTGTAGTGTTGAAATTTTATCTGGCAAAATACCAGAAGAATATGACTCGCGGAAACTTTCAAGTTCACACATATTAAGGAAGGCATAGGTTCAACCCGTCAGGGTATCATGGAAACATATACCACAAACTTCAAGAGTAAATAACACAAGCTCGAAAGTAGAGCATGGTTGACCAAGCAGAGGATACAATTTACCAAAGGCATTATGTATCCGAGGATAGGCTCTCAGGCTTATTGAATAAGAAGGACGATGTCAGATAAAATCCAACAAAGGATCTGGTGGTCTTGTGAAGCCCGGTTATTTAAGCTACAGTAAACCTCTGCTAATGATGCCATGTCACCTCGATTACTGTTGCTAATCTCGCGTTAGTTCGAAAACGGTTCAAATTCAAATTTGAGATTTAGACGAACAACAAAAGTTTTCAAACATTAAAACTAAAATGTCCAAAATGTGTCAAATAAATCATGGGTATTACTAGTGGAGAAACCACAAATTTTATAAAATGTTTAAAGGCTCTAAACTAATTAAAATAGCAGCTATAACAATTAATTAAATGCCTTTTAAAAATAATAATAATACAAACTATTTTAATTAGGTGTCAAACTTTTGGGGCAGTAGAATAAATTATGACATTAAATTAGGAGTTGTATTTATATTTTATAAAACAGAAATTAAAAGAAAATAGATAAAGAAAAGAAGACAGAAAACAAAGCTAAAAAAAAGAGAAAGCAACCCCCCCCACTGGGCTTCGGCCCAGCAGGCCACAACCCCCCACTGGGCCAACCCACCGGCCCAACCGGCCACCACTTCCTCTCCTTATCCCCCCACCCCAGAAACCCTAGCCGGTCCACCCACTCCCCCCCCCGCACCACTCGCTCTCATTTCCCCCCCCCTCCCCCGATCCAGATGGGGATCGGGGCAACCACGCCCCCGTGCCCCCGACGATCCACGCTGGACCTCCTCGCCCCCTCTCCCTCGCGCGACGCCGCCGGAAGCCGCGGCCACGCCACGCGTCGACCGCGCCGCCGACTGGATCGCCTCCCCGTCATCGACCCCGCCCCGCCTCTCCATCGTCGGGCGCCTCCCCTTCCCCCACTTTCCCACTCTCCTCGGGGGAGGCCCGACCCCGTCGCCCCCGGATTCCGTCGGCCGGAACGCCGCCTCGCCGCCCTCCTCCTCAACGGACCTCGTCGCCGGACTGCCTCCCCGTCGCGCGCCGTCTCCGTCCTCCTCCTCACGCCACGCTGCCACGAACCCTACATCCCCCCCATGAGCACCCCCCTTCGCCCCCTCTCCCCTAGGCCGACACGGTCACCGCCTCCCCGTCCGCGGTCGACGCGCTCCGGCGCCGCCCGTTGCGCGCTCGCCGCGCTCCCCTCGACCGCGCCCCTGGACGCCCCTCCCGCGCTCACCGTGGCCTCGCCCGCGCCTTCCCGGTCCGGCGCCGTGGCCGCTGTTGTGCCCGCCGGCCACGCCCTGCCGTGGCCCGCCTCCCCTCTCGCCTGCAGCCGGCACCCAGCCCGCCTCGCCGGTGCTGGCGCGTGCGCCTGCGGCGGCCGCTCGGGTTCGCCCGTTAGCGGGTGGCGACCGCACCCTGCACCCAACGCCCGCAAGGCCCGATGGGCCACTGACCACGGGGGCCCGCCCCCAGAACATTAAAAAAAAGAAGTAAAAAGTATATAAAAATAAATAAAATAGTAATTAAAATAAAAACGCCCGTTCGTCCACCACACACCCCTAACATATCAAACACGCAACTTTCACCCTCCGGTTCATCTGTCTGAAAACACGAAACACCGGGAATACTTTCCCGGATGTTTTCCTCCCTTCACCGGTATCACCTACTACCGCGTTAGGGCACACCGAACACCGCGTATTGCCTTGATATATTTTGTGGTGCTTTGTTTGCTTTGTATTCATTATTTCTCCCCCCTCTTCTCTTCGGTAGACCCCGTGACGATGCTGACGCCCCAGTTCAACTACGGAGTTGACGACCCCTCTCTCTTGCCAGAGCAACCAGGCAAGCCCCCCCTTTGATCACCAGATATCGCCTACTCTTCTCTATACTGCTTGCATTAGAGTAGTGTAGCATGTTACTGCTTTCTGTTAATCCTATTCTGATGCATAGCCTGTCATTGCTGCTACAGTCATTGATACCTTACCCGCAATCCTAAATGCTTAGTATAGGATGCTAGTGTTCCATCAGTGACCCTACACTCTTGTCCGTCTGCCATGCTATACTACTGGGCTGTGATCACTTCGGGAGGTGATCACGGGCATATACTATATACTTTACACTGTTACATTACTGGTGATACTGTTTGGAGATGGGGGCTGAAGGGGCAGGTGGCTCCATCCAGGTAGTGGTGGGCCTGAGTTCCCGACGGCCCCCGACTGTTACTTTGTGGCGGAGCGACAGGGCAGGTTGAGACCACCTAGGAGACAGGTGGGCCTGGCCCTGTTCGGCGTTCGCGGATACTTAACACGCTTAACGAGATCTTGGTATTTGATCTGAGTCTGGCTACGAGCCTATACGCACTAACCATCTACGTGGGAGTAGTTATGGGTATCCCGACGTCGTGGTATCAGCCGAAGCACTTCAGACGTCAGCGACGGAGCGGCACGCGCCGAATTGGACTGGAACGCCACTAGGCTAGGTCTGCTTTCGGCCGCGTACGCAACATGCAGGTGTGCTATGGGCGATGGGCCCAGACCCCTGTGCGCTTAGGTTTAGACCGGCGTGCTGGCCTCTCTGTTGAGCCTAGGTGGGGCTGCGACGTGTTGATCTTCCGAGGCTGGGCATGACCCAAGAAAGTGTGTCCGGCCAAATGGGATCGAGCGTGTTGGGCTATGTGGTGCACCCCTGCAGGGAAGTTAATCTATTCGAATAGCCGTGATCTTCGGTAACAGGACGACTTGGAGTTGTACCTTGACCTTATGACAACTAGAACCGGATACTTAATAAAACACACCCTTCCAAGTTCCACAGACAACCCGGTGATCGCTTTTCCGCAGGGCGACGAGGAGAGGATCGCCGGGTAGGATATGCTATGCGATGCTACTGGAGATGCTGCTTGGAGATGCTACTTGGAGATGCTACTTGGAGGACTACAATCTACTCTCTTCTATATGCTGCAAGACGGAGGCTACCAGAAGCGTAGTCTTCGACAGGATTAGCTATCCCCCTCTTATTCTAGCATTCTGCAGTTCAGTCCACCGATATGGCCTCCTTACACAAATACCCATGCATATGTAGTGTAGCTCCTTGCTTGCGAGTACTTTGGATGAGTACTCACGGTTGCTTTTCTCCCTCTTTTCCCCTTTCCCTTCTACCTGGTTGTCGCAACCAGATGCTGGAGTCCAGGAGCCAGACGCCACCGTTGACGACGACCCCTACTACGCCGGAGGTGCCTACTACTACGTGCTGCCCGCTGATGACGACCAGGAGTAGTTAGGAGGATCCCAGGCAGGAGGCCTGCGCCTCTTTCGATCTGTATCCCAGTTTGTGCTAGCCTTCTTAAGGCAAACTTGTTTAACTTATGTCTGTACTCAGATATTGTTGCTTCCGCTGACTCGTCTATGATCGAGCACCTGTATTCGAGCCCTCGAGGCCCCTGGCTTGTATTATGATGCTTGTATGACTTATTTATGTTTTAGAGTTGCGTTGTGATATCTTCCCGTGAGTCCCTGTTCTTGATCGTACACATTTGCGTGCATGATTAGTGTACGATTGAATCGGGGGCGTCACAAGTTGGTATCAGAGCCGACTGCCTGTAGGAATCCCCCTTCCAACTCCTTGGCCGAAGTCGAGTCTAGTCGTTGAAAAACTTTTACTAACATGGCTGTGTGGCCCATGGGCCCACGTCGCCATCAGGTGGTAGTAGGATCTTTTATTCCTCGACCTATACTCTGGGACTCTGACATCTCTTCTATTCGGGTTAAATGAATCTTACTAAATCTAACATTAGGATCTCGTTATCATTTTCACCCGGAGAGCCCCTTATTATTGATGATCGTCTGCTGCACCAGAAGATTCCGAAGATACTCTACGATGTGCTCTCGAGACTATGTGCCATCGCTTTTGCAATTCACTTCCATCGATAAATCCCTCTGGATAACTATTTACACCTATCGTTCATATTGTCATCCCCAGTTGTTCTTGTTATTACAAGATACCCCGAAATTCTCTCCATTGATCCGAGAATATCTTGTGCCTACTGTCTTGCAATTCCTTGTCACCTGAATACCCCTATGGATAATTCTCGCACTTGTCGAGTAACCGCTTATCCCCAGTTGTTCATGTGTTTCACGAAAGTCTTCAAAATAATATTCGATCTTCCGAAAATCCTCTGGAGCCTTTGGCTCTTGAAATTCTTGCTTGCTTGCATTATGGTTAATCCCATAAGTCTCGTAGTCTTAATGACATTCCTTGTCATTATCATTTTGAGTCTGTTGACTCAATATTCTGCGAATACACGCAATCATCATTGATCCTTATAAATTACTTTTCCGGCTGAGCTGCCATTCTTTTTACTGGAATTGGTACTCGACCAATCCAATTGTCTTTGATTGTACCCTACGGCTATTCAACTTATCCACCCTAATCAGAGCATTGCTTCTGATCTCTTGATTTGGAAATCATAATTCCTTTGCATTTGACAATTGAGTTAGTCAGTTGTTTCTATAATCTGCTTCCTTTAGTTGAGTACCGATGCTCACGTCAGATCCCTTGTGGACCACCAGATCCTTTGTTGGATTTTATCTGACAACGCCCTTCATATTCAATAAACTTGTGAGCCTTTCCTCGGATACATAATGCCTTTGGTAAATTGTATTGTCTGCTTGCCAACCTTGCTCTGCTTTCGAGCTTGAGTTATTTACTTCTGAACTTTGTAGTATATGTTCCTAAGATACCCGATGGGTTGTACCAAGGCCTTCCCTAGACTGTGCAAACCCGAGAGTTCTCACGAGTTATATTCTTCGGGTGATTACCAGATAAAATTTCAACACTACGACTTCATCGAAAATGAGAAGTAAATGAAAAGGTATGCATTGGAGAAGTGGGAGTCGACCTTGAACCTTGCGTTCATGCCCATGGACTCGATGTAGATCTTATCATTAAAGCTTCTCTTAAATTAATTATTCCTTTGGTATAAGTTCATCTTATATCTGGGATCTGGCCTTTTGCAATCGTGGTTCCGACCATGTTCTCCTTTAAATTACATTTCTCGTGCAGGTTTAAGCACTTGTCTTCTGTAGAGCAATACCCCAGTCCAACCTTTACTTTGATCTTGTGTTGAGTATTACCCCCCTGGTATCTCGAGATTATCATGGTACTGCTTAACTTCTTATGAGTTCTTCATCAAGTGCTACCTTACCACTGATTCCAATTTTTCACGGGCTCTGAGTTATTAAACACTCAAAGACACCGATAACTGAACCGAGTCCGCTCTACGGTTCAACAACTCTTCAGTAAGCTTCTATAAGTACGAGTTTGTACCCGATCACGCCATTCCTAGCCTGTTTGGCTATATCATTGTCGTGACGATTCTAACGGTGCTACCTGGTCCTTATTCTCGGAGCACCAATTTTCGACGATGAACTAACCTTACGTCGATTTTCCTCGTCATATCCTTTCACCTTAACCAACAAGCTTGAGTTCGAGTTTGTGTCGTACCCTTGGTTCCTATAACCTTTCACTTCATCATTACTTTGACTTGATGTCGTCGCCGATCGATTACATCTTCATGAACTCTCGCGACAAAGGTTTCGAGATCGTCAACATTCTGAGCTCATCCAGGATATCAATTGGATTCATGATGAGAAATACCATCCTTGCCTCGATGAATTGTATTATCATCGACCACTTTATTGCCTTCCCACCAACACAAGCTTGTTCATGTTTGGTGTTATACCTTGAGTTCCTTGCTGTCCAGCAATTGATCTTCCTTACCTCGGAAGTATTACCATCTCTTTTTGTCAAGAATGTGGTGAGAATTTCACCACCTCTTAATAATTCTTGATATCATAATACTTCTTGCCATCTTCGTTCATTCCTTGGTCCTCGTATTGTTTTCAACCGGAATACCGACATTGGAGCTATGACGTGTGAATTCTAAACTCCTAGCAACCCTATTGCTTTGAAGTGAATGGGCGATAGTTCATTCTAAGTCCTTCGTTAATTGAATCACCATTCTGACATTGGTCGTGCAACCCAACCCATATTTCGGGCGCACATTTCAACCAATGTTTATTTGTGTATGTTTTCCTCGAGCATACTTCCTTATATCATTTGATTTGGCAAATGTTATCTCCTTGTTCACTTAATGGTGGAAATCCATCTTTTGGGGAATCTCGGCGAATTGCCGTTGGGTTCACCAGACACCTCCTTGTCCTCTCCTTGGGTTAATGATGGACTCTTGTTAACGGAAATCACTTCATAGTTCATTTCCCCGAGAATCTTACAATGTCATCTCGTCAATTTGCGTTGCACCTTTTCTTCTCAGGTATCCTAAGTCTGATGTATCCTGACACCAATCGGATCTGAATCTCGGTCAGATATGATGGTTGGGACAACTTTCCAAGAGTCATGATGTTGATCCTTTGATGACCCGGTAACATGATGTCATGCCTAGCACCCCCCCCCCTCGTCTGGAGGACCTATCATTATAGATTCCTTTTCAGCAAGGTTATCCATTCATCCATGAGGAAATTGTAAGATTTATTCTACAAGTTATTCCTGATGGATCCTTCGTGTTTTCAAAGTTTGATCTTCACCTGAAGACCATGTCAATGCTACCTCGAAGCATGTCAATGGTACTCCGATTTTCAACAGGAACATTTGAAGCACGATGCTAAATTTTGTTTATCATTTATCCTAACACCGTTGTATGGGTAATATCATGAGATTCCTCCCCCCTTACCTAAATGGTTGTCTACTTTATATCCTGTCATGGATATCTTGCTCTGCTTGTCCTTGGGAAGGATATACCCCTGAATTATGTGTTTTAACACATTTTCCTTTCCATTGTTCTGTTTAATCTGATATTCATATTTTCCTTTCCATTGTTGTGTTTGACATTCTTGTGATCTATATAATCTAAGCAGTAAATATTCTACTGCTTATGTAAACTCCTCGGTGTGCAATTCTGTCAGTAAGACCCTGTTACTATTGTTGATGACATTCCGGTAGCCACCGATGGACGAGAACCTTGCCTATTGGTCCGCCTCGTTCAACGAGCAGGAAAGTGGTTCTTTCCGTCCCTCGCCCTTGGTACCAACGTTGATGCCGACATAACTGACTTGGTACTCTCTGACATGCCTTGCTATCATGACCGTGAAAGATGTCACTGCTCCTCTTAAAAAAACCACATGGTGGGCCCATAACCCATAGTTCCACAGGATCGAAACCTGACTGTCCTGTACACCCCCTATTCCCAAAGTTATTCCTCGCGCTTGGACTCGTATGTAATCCACGGGCCACCGTCCTAGTGATCTATTCTGGTATCAGACGCAATGCTTACTCTCGCCGCTCTGAACCCCTTTCTCACTCTGGTTCAGACTTTGAGTAGCTATCTATCTGCTTGGACCCTCCCATTATACCTTCGTATCGTACTCTCGATGTGTTTTATATGTTCAACTTGAGAGATAATCTTATGCTCATTCATGGGTTAACCCCAGATTGTTTTCCCTCATAAGCATTCTGTCGTAGCCAAGCTGCCCCTTACCTATTCGAAAGTACGTTGGAGATCCCGAAGAAAGGATGACGACTTGATCATGGTGACTTGAAGCAGAGAAATGAAGACATCAATGTATTGGACCGGTTCTCTTCGAGAAGAGCAAGCCAGAATGAGAAGACCCGCTAGATTCGAAACTGAACCTTCCCCCCTTTCACTACCTCTTAAATCTCGGGACGAGATTTCTTGTAGTGGAGGAGAATTGTGACGCCCGGTTATTTAAGCTACATTAAACCTCTGCTAATGATGCCATGTCACCTCGATTACTGTTGCTAATCTCGCGTTAGTTCGAAAACGGTTCAAATTCAAATTTGAGATTTAGACGAACAACAAAAGTTTTCAAACATTAAAACTAAAATGTCCAAAATGTGTCAAATAAATCATGGGTAATACTAGTGGAGAAACCACAAATTTTATAAAATGTTTAAAGGCTCTAAACTAATTAAAATAGCAGCTATAACAATTAATTAAATGCCTTTTAAAAATAATAATAATACAAAGTATTTTAATTAGGTGTCAAACTTTTGGGGCAGTAGAATAAATTATGACATTAAATTAGGAGTTGTATTTATATTTTATAAAACAGAAATTAAAAGAAAATAGATAAAGAAAAGAAGACAGAAAACAAAGCTAAAAAAAAGAGAAAGCAACCCCCCTCCCCACTGGGCTTCGGCCCAGCAGGCCACAACCCCCCACTGGGCCAACCCACCGGCCCAACCGGCCACCACTTCCTCTCCTTATCCCCCCACCCCAGAAACCCTAGCCGGTCCACCCACTCCCCCCCCCGCACCACTCGCTCTCATTTCCCCCCCCCCTCCCCCGATCCAGATGGGGATCGGGGCAACCACGCCCCCGTGCCCCCGACGATCCACGCTGGACCTCCTCGCCCCCTCTCCCTCGCGCGACGCCGCCGGAAGCCGCGGCCACGCCACGCGTCGACCGCGCCGCCGACTGGATCGCCTCCCCGTCATCGACCCCGCCCCGCCTCTCCATCGCCGGGCGCCTCCCCTTCCCCCACCTTCCCACTCTCCTCGGGGGAGGCCCGACCCCGTCGCCCCCGGATTCCGTCGGCCGGAACGCCGCCTCGCCGCCCTCCTCCTCAACGGACCTCGTCGCCGGACTGCCTCCCCGTCGCGCGCCGTCTCCGTCCTCCTCCTCACGCCACGCTGCCACGAACCCTACATCCCCCCCCGTGAGCACCCCCCTTCGCCCCCTCTCCCCTAGGCCGACACGGTCACCGCCTCCCCGTCCGCGGTCGACACGCTCCGGCGCCGCCCGTTGCGCGCTCGCCGCGCTCCCCTCGACCGCGCCCCTGGACGCCCCTCCCGCGCTCACCGTGGCCTCGCCCGCGCCTTCCCGGTCCGGCGCCGTGGCCGCTGTTGTGCCCGCCGGCCACGCCCTGCCGTGGCCCGCCTCCCCTCTCGCCTGCAGCCGGCACCCAGCCCGCCTCGCCGGTGCTGGCGCGCGCGCCTGCGGCGGCCGCTCGGGTTCGCCCGTTAGCGGGTGGCGACCGCACCCTGCACCCAACGCCCGCAAGGCCCGATGGGCCACTGACCACGGGGGCCCGCCCCCAGAACGTTAAAAAAAAGTAAAAAGTATATAAAATAAATAAAATAGTAATTAAAATAAAAACAAATTTAATTAATTAATTAATTAATTAAATAAATTAAATTAATTAAATTAATTAACCTTAATTAATTAATCTAATTAACATGTTAGCTTAATTAAACAGTGATTAGTTTAACTAAACCCTAATTAACCTAACAGAGTATGACATGTGGGTCCCACTGGACCCACGCGTAAGTTTGACTTAGGCAACTCTGTTGACTGCTGACGTCAGCATGACATCATGCTGACGTCATAAATACATTTTTCGAATTAATTAAATAATTAATTAAAATTCCAGAAATTGATAAAATCTTTAGGAAATCATATCTTTTAATCCGTAACTCGGATTAAATTATTTTCAACATGAAAGTTGCTCAGAACGACGAGACGATTCCGGATACGCAGCCCGTTCGTCCACCACACACCCCTAACATATCAAACACGCAACTTTCACCCTCCGGTTCATCTGTCTGAAAACACGAAACACCGGGAATACTTTCCCGGATGTTTTCCCCCCTTCACCGGTATCACCTACTACCGCGTTAGGGCACACCGAACACCGCGTATTGCCTTGATATATTTTGTGGTGCTTTGTTTGCTTTGTATTCATTATTTCTCCCCCCCTCTTCTCTTCGGTAGACCCCGTGACGATGCTGACGCCCCAGTTCGACTACGGAGTTGACGACCCCTCTCTCTTGCCAGAGCAACCAGGCAAGCCCCCCCTTTGATCACCAGATATCGCCTACTCTTCTCTATACTGCTTGCATTAGAGTAGTGTAGCATGTTACTGCTTTCTGTTAATCCTATTCTGATGCATAGCCTGTCATTGCTGCTACAGTCATTGATACCTTACCCGCAATCCTAAATGCTTAGTATAGGATGCTAGTGTTCCATCAGTGACCCTACACTCTTGTCCGTCTGCCATGCTATACTACTGGGCTATGATCACTTCGGGAGGTGATCACGGGCATATACTATATACTTTACACTGTTACATTACTGGTGATACTGTTTGGAGATGGGGGCTGAAGGGGCAGGTGGCTCCATCCAGGTAGTGGTGGGCCTGAGTTCCCGACGGCCCCCGACTGTTACTTTGTGGCGGAGCGACAGGGCGGGTTGAGACCACCTAGGAGACAGGTGGGCCTGGCCCTGTTCGGCGTTCGCGGATACTTAACATGCTTAACGAGATCTTGGTATTTGATCTGAGTCTGGCTATGAGCCTATACGCACTAACCATCTACGTGGGAGTAGTTATGGGTATCCCGACGTCGTGGTATCAGCCGAAGCACTTCAGACGTCAGCGACGGAGCGGCGCGCGCCGAATTGGACTGGAACGCCACTAGGCTAGGTCTGCTTTCGGCCGCGTACGCAACATGCAGGTGTGCTATGGGCGATGGGCCCAGACCCCTGTGCGCTTAGGTTTAGACCGGCGTGCTGGCCTCTCTGTTGAGCCTAGGTGGGGCTGCGACGTGTTGATCTTCCGAGGCCGGGCATGACCCAGGAAAGTGTGTCCGGCCAAATGGGATCGAGCGTGTTGGGCTATGTGGTGCACCCCTGCAGGGAAGTTAATCTATTCGAATAGCCGTGATCTTTGGTAACAGGACGACTTGGAGTTGTACCTTGACCTTATGACAACTAGAACCGGATACTTAATAAAACACACCCTTCCAAGTTCCACAGACAACCCGGTGATTGCTTTTCCGCAGGGCGACGAGGAGAGGATCGCCGGGTAGGATTATGCTATGCGATGCTACTGGAGATGCTGCTTGGAGATGCTACTTGGAGATGCTACTTGGAGGACTACAATCTACTCTCTTCTATATGCTGCAAGACGGAGGATACCAGAAGCGTAGTCTTCGACAGGATTAGCTATCCCCCTCTTATTCTGGCATTCTGCAGTTCAGTCCACCGATATGGCCTCCTTACACATATACCCATGCATATGTAGTGTAGCTCCTTGCTTGCGAGTACTTTGGATGAGTACTCACGGTTGCTTTTCTCCCTCTTTTCCCCTTTCCCTTCTACCTGGTTGTCGCAACCAGATGCTGGAGTCCAGGAGCCAGACGCCATCGTCGACGACGACCCCTACTACACCGGAGGTGCCTACTACTACGTGCTGCCCGCTGATGACGACCAGGAGTACTTAGGAGGATCCCAGGCAGGAGGCCTGCGCCTCTTTCGATCTATATCCCAGTTTGTGCTAGCCTTCTTAAGGCAAACTTGTTTAACTTATGTCTGTACTCAGATATTGTTGCTTCCACTGACTCGTCTATGATTGAGCACCTGTATTCGAGCCCTCGAGGCCCCTGGCTTGTATTATGATGCTTGTATGACTTATTTATGTTTTAGAGTTGTGTTGTGATATCTTCCCGTGAGTCCCTGTTCTTGATCGTACACATTTGCGTGCATGATTAGTGTACGATTGAATCGGGGGCGTCACAGGTCTACACGGGATCTGGCGTGAGCATCGGTACTCCACTAGAGGAAGAAGGATGCAATGGGATCAGATTATAGAAACAACAGACTAAATCAAAGCTCAAATGCAAAAGAACTATGATTTCTGATCAAGGGATCAAAATAAAACGCTCTGATTAAGGATAGATAAGTTGCGTAGACTTAAGGGTACAATCGATGGCAATCCGATTGGTCGAGAACCAGCTCATGTTTAAAATGATGTCTGAGCCGAAAGGATAAATCCTGAGGATTGCAAGCATTCGCAACATACTGAATCAATGGACTCAAAATGATAGTGAGAAATGCTGCCAATAAGATTACTATACTTATGGGTTTAACCATAATGCAGGCCAGCAAGAATTTCAAGAGCAATAAGTTGCTAAGGATTTTCGGAAGATCGAATAGTATTTTGAAGACCTTAGTGAAACACATAATCAACTGGGAATGGGCGGATACTTGATAAGTGCGAGAAAGTATTCGTAGGGGTCTTCAGGTTGCAAAGGAATGGGCAGTGGCACAAAATATTCTCAGAACAGTAGAAAGGATTTCAGGGTATCTTGTAATAACAAGATCAACAGGGGATGGTTGTATGAATGGTTGGCAAGTGTACATCGCTATCCATAGGGGTCTATCGATGGAAGGGAATTGCAAAAGCGATGGCACAAAGTTGCAAGAGAACATCATAGAGTATCTTCAGAACCTTTTGGTGTAGCAGGCGATCATCTGTAATAAGGGGCTCTCCAGGTGGAGGTGATCACGAGATCCTAATGTTAGAGTTAGTAAAACCATTTTAACCTGAGTAGAAGAGAGTTCAGAGTCCCAGAGTAAGGATCGAGGAGTAAAAGATCCTAATACCACCCAAATGGCGACATGGGTCCATAAGACACACAGCCATGATAGTAAAAAGTTTTGTAATGTCTAGACTCGACTTCGGCCAAGGAGTGTGGAAGGGGGATTCCTACAGGCAGTCGGCTCTAATACCAACTTGTGACGCCCCCGATTTGACCGTACACTAATCATACACGCAAATGCGTACGATCAAGATCAGGGACTCACAAGAAGATATCACAACACAACTCTAATGCATAAAATAAGTCATACAAGCATCATATTACAAGCCAGGGGCCTCGAAGGCTCGAATACAAGAGCTCAATCATAGACGAGTTAGAGGAAGCAACAATATCTGAGTACAGACATAAGTTAAACAAGTTTGCCTTAAGAAGGCTAGCACAAACTGGGATACAGATCGAAAGAGGCGCGGGCCTCCTGCCTGGGATCCTCCTAATCTACTCCTGGTCGTCGTCAGCGGGCTGCATGTAGTTGTAGGCACCTCCCGAGTACTAGTAGTCGTCGTCGATGGTGGCGTCTGGCTCCTGGGCTCCAACGTCTGGTCGCAGCAAACGGGTATAGGAAGGGGGAAAAGGGGGAGTAAAGCGACCGTGAGCACTCATCCAAAGTACTCGCAAGCGAGGAGCTACACTACATATGTATGCATTGGTATCAAATGGAATAAGCGTATCATATGTGGACTGGACTGCAGAATGCCAGAATAAGAGGGGGATAGCTAGTCCTTTCGAAGACTACGCTTCTGGTAACCTCCATCTTGCAGCAGAAGAAGAGAGTAGATGGTAAGTTCACCAAGTAACATCACATAGCATAATCCTAACCGATGATCCTCTCATCGTCGCCCTGTTAGAGAGAGACCACCGGGTTGTATCTGGCACTTGGAAGGGTGTGTTTTATTAAGTAACCGGTTCTAGTTGTCATAAGGTCAAGGTACAACTCCAAGTCATCCTGCTACCGAAGATCACGGCTATTCGAATAGATTACCTTCCCTACAGGGGTGCACCACATAACCCAACACGCTCGATCCCATTTGGCCGGACACACTTTCCTGGGTCATGCCCGGCCTCGAAAGATCAACACGTCGCAGCCCTACCTAGGCACAACAGAGAGGTCAGCACGCCGGTCTAAATCCTATGGCGCAGGGGTCTGGGCCCATCGCCCAGTGCACACCTGCACGTTGCGAGGGCGGCCGGAAGCAGAACTAGCCCCCTTAATACAAGAGCAGGCTTACGTTCCAATCCGGCGCGCGCCGCTCAGTCGCTGACGTCACGAAGGCTTCGGCTGATACCACAACGTCGAGTGCCCATAACGGTCCCCGCGTAGATGGTTAGTGCGTATAGGCCAGTGGCCAGACTTAGATCAAATACCAAGATTTCGTTAAACGTGTTAAGTATTCACGAACGCCGACCAGGGCCAGGCCCACCTCTCTCCTAGGTGGTCTCAACCTGCCCTGTCGCTCCGCCACAAAGTAACAGTCGGGGGCTGTCGGGAACCCAGGCCCACCTCTACCGGGATGGAGCCACCTGCCCCTTCAGCCCCCAACTCCGAAAAGTACCATAGGTAATGTAACAGTGTAAAGTATATAGTATATGCCCGTGATCACCTCCCGAAGTGATCACGGCCCAGTAGTATAGCATGGCAGACAGACAAGAGTGTAGGGCCACTGATGGAACACTAGCATCCTATACTAAGTATTTAGGATTGCAGGTAAAGGTATCAACAGTAGTAGCAAGGACATGCTATGCATCCGGATAGGATAACGTAAAGCAGTAACATGCTACACTACTCTAATGCAAGCAGTAGAGAGAAGAATAGGCGATATCTGGTGATCAAAGGGGGGGCTTGCCTGGTTGCTCTGGCAAGAGAGAGGGGTCGTCAACACTGTAGTCGTACTGGGTAGCAGCGGCGTCGGTCTCGGTGTCTAGCGAGAGAAGAGGGGGAAGAACCAATAAATATAATGCAAACAAATGCATGACGATACTTGACATGACAAAGCGTGATGCTAGGTGTGCCCTAACGCGGTACAAGGTGGTACCGGTGAAGGGGAAAACATCCGGGAAAGTATTCCCGGTGTTTCGCGTTTTCGAACAAATGAACTGGAGGGGGAAAGTTGCATGTTCGCTATGCTTGGTACGTGTGACGGACGAACGGGCTGCGTATCCGGATTCATCTCGTTGTTCTGAGCAACTTTCATGTACAACGTTTTTCCATCCGAGCTACGGTTTATTTTATATTGATTTTAAAAGATTTAAATCGGATTTATTTAATTATTTTAATCCAATATTATCCAGAATAGTACCAGCTGACGCCATCATGACATCAGCGGTCAACTATGACCGTTGACCGGGTCAAACTGACATGTGGGTCCTACTGGTCATAGGCTGTTCAGTTAATTAACAAAAGTTAATTAAGTTAATTAGCTATTCAGGTTAATTAAACAGGATTAATTAGTTAATTAGGTTAATCTAATCAAAATTAATTAATTTAACTAATTAATTAATTAATTAATTAATTAATATTTTAATTATTTTTAATTATTTACTTATTTAATTAATTCTTTTATTTTTATTATTCTTTCTCTTCTTTAAAAAAATCATTCCAGGGGGTGGGCCCCGTTTGTCAGCGACCCGGGGGGCTTAATGGGCACAGTGCATGGCTGGGTGCCGCGTAAACTGGCGTGGTCGCGGCGTAAAGGGTGCCAGGCGCCGAGCCCATTTGGGCGTATGCCCCGGCCACCAGGGGCACTGGCCACAGCAGGGCACGGCGAGGCCGGCCGCCGGAGGCGGCAGTGGCGAGGCCATGATGGGGAGGCGCCGGAGCAGAGGCGGAGGGCTGTGGCAGTGTGCAGCGAGGGGTGGGCGGCAAGCTGCAACAGCGCACGGGGTAGCAACAGCAACAACAAGGGGGCGGCGCGACAAGCAGCAGGGAAAGTTTGAGTGCGGGGGCAGCAGTGCGGGAGGGCACGGCCGGGCGGAGGTCGACGGCAGCAGTGGTGTTGTACGCAGGCGGGCGAGGCCATGAGCAGAGAAGGGCAGGGGTGCGGTCGCGACCAAGGCGCGGGCAGCAAAGGCAGGTCTCGGGGGGGCATGGTCGGAGCGCGACGCGGACGGCGGCGGGTGCCAGCGGGCGGCCGGGCGCGTGTGGGCACGCGCCATGCCGAGGCCAAGCGAGCAGGGGCGATGAGGAGGGGCTACGGTCATGCGCGCGTGGGTGGACGACGCCGGTGACCGAGAACCAGGGGAGAGAGGGAGGGAGGCCGGAGCTCACGCGGGGCCGTAGGGTCTCAGGCCGCGGGGCGCGAGGTGGAGGTTGTAGACGACCAGGCGACGGGGTCGGGGCAGTCTGGCACGATGAGGTGGAGGCCGTTGGGGAGGAGGACGGGGACGCAAGGTGGCGGATCCAGCTAGCGATGACGGCGGTCCGGGGCGGCGATCCAGTGCGAGGGGCAACGGGCAGTGAGTGACGAGGCCAAACCACGGATCTCGATCTGGATCGAGAGGGAGGAGAGGGAGAGGCGAAGTGGGGAGAGTGGGGGTGGGTCGTGCGGGAGGAGTGGAGGTTGTGGGGAGGGGGTCGCTAGGGTTCGATCACCCCAGGGGGCTGTAGGCGTCGGTCGGGCCGGCCCGGTTGGCAGAGAGGCCAGCTGGGCCGTGGCCCAGTGGGGGGGGTCTCTCTCTTTACCTTTTTTTGGTTATTTTCTCTTTGCTTATTTTTTATGTTTTATTTTAGTTACACATTATTTTTAGTTTATTAAAATATGACAATAGCTACTAAAACAATGTTTCAAAATAACCCACTGCCATAAAAGTTTTACCACAAAATAAAAAATGGTTTAGTATTTTTCAAAGTTTAATAGACATTTATTTAATTGCTTTAACTACTTTTTAACTATTCTAGAGCCTTTGGACATTTTACCAAAGTTAGGTTTCTCCACCAAAATTACATATGCAGTATTTTTCACCTCTAGAACATTTTAGTTTTAATGTTTGAAAAGTTTGATGTTTGCCTTTATTTTAAATTTGAATTTTGAATCAGTTTTGAATCAACGTGAGATTAGCAACACTTAAAGCGATGACATGGCACCATTAGCATGGGATTACTGTAGCTTAATTATCCGGGTGTTACAATGAGCTTGGATGTTTGCACCAGAAACTTGATTAGATACATCAGATTCAGTCAGTTCAGTATTGATTGGGGGAGTTATAAAATAAGTCGAAATTGGTTTCATTTTTTCATAGATTCCCTACATACAAGCAGTTTTAAAACACCGTCGGGTTTAACTTTGGCCAGAAATTGAAGAGTTGAATTAGATATAATCAGGGATGTGATGTACCTACTTGTTGCGCATGCTACTCATGCAAGCTACGACTGTCCATTTGCGCAAGCTCGATGCCATGCCCGTGCTGCCGCCGCTGCCTCCCACGTAGGCTACACCCAGGGTTGGATCTTCATCTTCTTGTCCTTTCGTTCACTTGAAGTCCGGAGACCGCCCTCCAACGAGAGCGTGAGAAAGTGTTGTGTCGGTCTGTCCAGTGGCGGCTAGGTTAGGAGCGAACCAGACTGGAGGCTGGAGAGAATGAATTGGGATTTTTCCTGCTGTCGATCGATATGGGAGGCGATCGTTTGGGCCGCGAGCCTACTATAGGGCCTGCCTTGCACTTATGTTATTGGCCCATCCAAATTGATACATTTTTCTTCATTTTTTACATTGCCTGCTCGTGCGTTGGGACGAACAAAACTAGCCTGGGCCAACCTGGATGACTCAAACTAGGTGCACACTTTCCAGCCACCCGAGGCGGCCGCCCATACTAGCCCCTATGGTGGCGTCGCCCCTTTTGCGTGTATGATTGGGGTAGTGAAAAATATTCTAGTGCTTTTGATTTACCCACAGAATGGTTGAATTGCTTGTTTCTATGAACTGAGTTCGCCAATAATGTGAAGGATGCCAGTCTTTTCATCCTATTGTAGATTGCTTAGATCTCTATATGCCAAAAGTAATCGCATGAAATATAGAGTAAAAGCCAGTGTGATATGTGTGGCTACAACTAGTCTGACTACACGTCCTCATATAACATATCAAGGACGCACCATCTTACCAGATTAACCATTCGACTTACCAATGCAGTGTGGGAAGAAAGAAGTATTGGGACTGCATATCCAAGCAATTGATGCCATGGAATCCTTCGTACAACCTTGTAAGCGAAAAAGAAGTTGCAGTGTGCCTGTACAAAGAACTAGCATAAGTTCAGTTACCTACTTCTCGGAATTTTAGTTAGCCACTTATTGCAAAATTGTTCAATTATGTTGCCTTAATTTAGTTTGCTATTGATTACATAATGTCACAGCCTGTTAATCCTATTATCGACTGCGCCTATCTATGTGTTTGATACTTACTGTTAAGAATTACCTGTTTGCCTGAACTTAAATAGCTACTTGTTTGTTTAACTGCTTTGCTGCTGCAACAACGAGTTACAATGATGTTAATAACTACTTTTCAGCATCCAATTGAAACTCTTTAATTTCTTGTTTGTTTAACTGGTTTGCTGTTATAACTACCAGTTGAGATGTTTTGCTAACTTCAACTTTTCTAAATCTAATCAGAACTTTAATGGCAAAACAGGTTAGCCCAAGATCAAAGAGCGAGGTCCCCATGGACGTTGTATCATCCCACAGCAGTGGCACCGGCCCATTCGTGCATTATGAATTGCCAATTGTTGATGCTCTAGAGGCTAAACTAGTGGTAGAAAGAGATTCTGCTTCTGCACTTAGAGATGAAGTTGACATATTGAGGAAGCAAACAGCACAATCACAAGTAGTACTCAAGACAACCATTAAATATTTGGTGGATTTCAAAATGAAGCAAGCTGAGACTAACCACATTGTTAACATCCTGAAGGAAAAAAGGAAATTAAATTCCCACTTGGTAAATCATAGGTGAAATGTTCTTTCCATCGTTGAATAACCTTTGTGTTGTTTGTTCATGTAATCAATCAAACCATTTGTTTTAGAGATCATGTAATAATTGTTTTTTGTTTTTTGGTTTGTAATTTTATTTGAGCACAAGTCTGTATTCATTGATAAGACTCGGAGAAATTTCATTTTGATTGTTGTGCCAGACCTACAACTATGCCAATCGAGCTAAATGTGCATTCAGCAATAATACTAGTATAGATGGACCATAAGTGGCACGCATCGGAAAGGGCCAAGATGTTGTAGTAGCTTGGCTAAAAAGGATGTTGTTGTAGCAAAAAAAAGTACAGCGGCCTGGCTTATGTATGTTAGTTTATATTATTGATCCATATACTTTATAAGTGTTTATATGTCCGTTAGTTTGGTACATCCTTGGTTGATTGACTTGGTATTTGAATCTTGATACATCGCTTGTGTACATATCTAAATGGGAGTACATATTATGCTGCGTGTGACATTTGAGTTGGACATGAAGTGTTCCAAATATTCGAATTCACCTTAAACTGGATTCTAGCTTCTGAATTTGAGTATCGGCATTTGTAAACCATATTCATATATGACAGTGGAATACATCTTTGTTGTCCTTTTTTAAGATATATAAAAACACATAGAATGATTTATAAAGGTTCGTATAGGGATACAAAATGGATTTGAATTTAGTTGACAGGGTAAATGTGGATGCTTATTGTCCCAAAATTCGAAAGAAGCGGCAAAATGTCCACTCCCACATCGGCTGCCCGAAGCCAAGTGTTTGGGAGATGGAAATTACTGTGTACCCACTACATGGACAATCCATCGGCCCGATTTCCACTACTCTAGATAGGGGTAGGTTAGTAACTTCAATTAGACGTGACACGACCACCTCTGAGCCCATTCCGACACTGTGGGCGCCAAACATGGGCGGCAAAACACATTTGATTCAAGCTCGTCCGAAAGACCTCTGTTTCTCCCTCCATTTCCCCATTCATACACGGTGGGCGGCCAAACAAACTCGACTCGGCTGAAATCGATGTAGGCAAATATTTTCAATAGGGGCAGGTTTGTAACTTCACTCAGACGTGACACAACCGCCCTACCTATTAGCCCCGTTCATACACCATGGGCGCCAAACACCCTCTCCTCGCCCAAAATCGCTCTGGGAAAATATTGGCGAGATGCGAGATTACCGTTGTATCCCCAACCGAGGAGACGTCCAAATTTTAAATGGGGGCTAAGTTCGTAACTTTCCCATATTTCAGACAGGCGCGACCCAAAAACATGGTTCCCCGTACCTCTCCCTCCATTTTCCCATTCATACACCGTCCGCGCTAGAACACCACTAGCCTCTGTCCGCCACCCCATCCATCGCCGCCGTCCTCCACCCCGTCCATCGCCACCGTCCTCCACCACATCCATCGCCACCATCCTCCACCATGCCAGAGCGCCTACCAAGACCGCGTCGTCCACTTCTAGAGATGGGTGTTTCTCATCCATGGCGACGGACCAAGAGCCTTGCATCACGTCCTCTCGCTTCATCGGCGGCGTCGTCCTCTTTGTCGGGGCTGCTCACATGACCTTCTCTTCCACCACAATGGGACTTATCCCCCGATGCACCCGTCTACCGTCGCAAATCTACTACAATGCCACCGACAGCCATCGCACCCCTGATGCCTACACGGCGCCGCAAAAGAGGTGGTACTTCATATCTCCTCAACCTTTTGATCTCAACCACGATCTTAACTTGGTTACTCTACTTTCTTTTCAGCTCTTAGAATTTAGTTCTTAGTTTGAAGCAAACAATGGCTGCTAAATATCATTTCTCCAGTTTGCAACTTCAAATCTGCCATGGCACAGTCATAATACGATTTAATTGATCATGTTGGTTCCGTGGTGGTTTCTTTAATGGAAATTGGAGGGGAAACCCTCGTTTGCTAAAAAAATATGCTTAGAGTTTCCCCCTTTTATGATCACTATAAGATCAGAATACGTGCTTCGTGTCATAATAGCACTGCTCCACCCATCAAGGTAAACAAGCTTAGTTGTTCAAATACGAATCTGATATTATTAAAGCAGAGTCATTTAGTTGGTCAGCTATATGTTCCTAAATTAGTTTCAAAAATGCATGTTCACCGCTCAGGTGTGTATCTCTATAGGGTGCCCACGGTGGGCCGTCTCACCCTGGGATTTTGGGTCATCCCAGGCCCCGATTCCCCTCTGTTCTGCTGTGTGCTTCCGATCTCTACTCACCCCTAGCCGCCTGCCTCGCCGGCGACTTGTGGTCCCCGGACGGCATGACTCTAGGAGGATTTTGGACGGTCTCTTACTACAATTACAATTCTGCATACTTGTCCTAGTAAGCTCACAAGTAAATGATTGATTCACTACATCTATGTTTGCCTTGTCATACTTGTTGTCAATATTCTTTTAGGGTGGACCACCCTATTTCTAAATACTGGAACCGTAGACATGAGTGAATAGTATTTCTCTATGTGATCTCTTCCATCATGTGTGGGCAACGAACACTGCATTGTATAGAAAGAAAGTGTCATTTCCAGCTTTTACATAGGCTTTGATCTTTTACATGGAATACAATCTGCCTACTTGCTTTGTGTCGCACTACCAACACTCCACCCTTGAAGCTAAACATTATGCCACTCATAATTCCTTAGTTTATTTGTTCAAATACGAATTTCATATGATTCTAATGTTCCTACTTAAGTTTTGAAATGTGTGTCTGCCTGTTATAGAGACATAAGGGGTTTGTATTTCTGTGTGTGGTCTGGTCAGCATGATTGGGGGTGAACTTTGCATGTGCAGGGTTTTATAGGGAGACACTCTTCGAGTTGTATCCACAATGCATTCCATAGATAATCTGACTACCTTTTACGTTTTCATGAATCTCGGATTCTGAACAGCATCATAATGATTATGAGCTTGCGCGCATGAAAATAATAAAGCAGAACAATGCCATGGCTGTCAAACTTGGCATTAAGGGAGTGAAATCAAGTCTGGATGCAATGCAATGCAAACGCTCTCCACCTATAGATTCATGCTCAGAATATGGTCCTAACAGTGATTCTGAGCTAGAGGGAGACCTAAGTCGATGTAGCTCCCTAGTGGAGGAGTCAGAGGAAGATGCCCTATCTTATTCACCCATCAAGGTGCTTGCTCTAACTTTCCAAGGTTATATTGGTTGCACATATCTTGCAACTGATGCTTTGCATTGCTTCTACTTTGTTGAACTGCCATTAGCTTAGTTTACACATCGTGTATGTGAATATGCCCTGCATATCCATTTTCAGTACATATTCCATCTGTCATCATACCATATTTATCCATTCGAATGTTGTTCTTGTGTATCAGACGTTCAAAAGGAAGAGGGAGATTGCTGATCACGGAGGAGCACAAGCAAAGTATTTGGAAAAGGTAGTGGCACCTGATAAATCAAATATCCCATTGGGTGTAGTTGCAATATCACCCGACCCACAAAACACCCCAACTCTAGCAGACCCTAGCCCTACTACACTGGTCATTTCTGATGCCCCAACTCAGCAGACCCTAGCTGCAGCAAACAGTATGATTATGCCAGTTGACATAGCACCAGCTATGCGACGCAAAACCCCCATTCCAGCAAAGAGTACACCAAATCCAGTTGCCAAATCCCTTTTCGAACCAGAGAGAGCCACAATTGCAGTAAATAGGACCCTTGTTCCATTTCTTCCCGGTTTAGAAGACGAAGCTTATATTATTGTCAGGAACTTTGTGCGCATCATTCCTTCATGGAAAGATTATACCGCAGACACGGAACAATTTCCAGTCTTCCTCCGCAACTTACGTGTAAGTAATGTACTAATGTTATTCATGGTCATTACTGCATATGTTTCTGCTGACAGAAGACACAAGATTTCATTCTTTTAAATAGGCGAGGACCAAACTGGATTGTGAAGACGAGCAAGGGTTAGTTGCGCTTTTCAAGCACTCGTTGATGAAGTATCGTTCCTACATGCGGCAAGCGCACTTCAATGGCAAGCCTCTAAATGAAATTTCTGTAAAGTCTCCAGTGCTACATTTATCCGACGGTGACTGGAATAATCTTGTTACACATTGGTCTCGGCTGCAGTGTAAGGTACTGTCTATGATATCACATCACAATTTGAACTACATTTCTGTATTTGCCTTCATGTCTCACTTGTACGAAAACTTTTAGCAGAAGAACATTCATTCTCAAGGGACCACAGAATCTCGCAACTATACTGCACACTGCATTGCTCTTGTGAGTACCTCTTGCCTTGTATGACCATACTTACTTTCGTAGTTGTTTGATTATGTAGCATCACTTCACATGTTAGCCTCGTTATCGTCCATTTGGTGGACATTATAAGATCTGTATGGACTCTTACAAAAATTTAGAATCAACCCAATGCTTTTGAAGAGCTTTAGCTCTGTAGTCCTCTTGTAAGGACTGAACGTCGTCTATCACTGTACTTACATTAACAGCTACTCCCTCCGTCCCATAATATAAGAACGTTTTGTACAGTACACCAGTGTTCAAAACACTCTTGTATTATTGGAAGAGGGATTGGTTCATTGTGTAGCATTCTGCATCTTATCTCCCTCGCCCATCATTTACTAAAAAAGATCAGATCTATATTTAATCTTACCAAAAAGTAGAATACACAGACAATGCCAGCGCAGAAGTGTAGCCCACTGCTCTTGTCAGTACAATTTGGCATGTAATGCTTGTACTTCCAGGGATTGGTAGTTGATTATGTAGCATCAATCTGCATCTTATCTTCATTATCCTCTATCCCTTCCAGTATTATCATATCTATAATTACTCTCTACAAAATGTAGAGTACAGGCAATGCTTATGAAGAAGATTATGTGCTGAAATTCTTGAGTTATCCTTCCCTTGACATGGAGAAGGGCATTATAAAGCCGGTGTTAACTGTTAATGTAAGTTTGTCCTTGTAAAGCCTTTATCCTCAACTGCTGTTTAATTTGCTCATACTCACTATCGTTTACTGTTGTTTAGTTTGATGTTTCTACCAAAATGCATGTTCGCAAGAACCGTAAGTTCTAAGCTCTACTTGTAAAACCAAATTCCTTATTCATACCATGAACATTACTCAATACTCCCTATATGTATGCTTGTTTTTGTGGATCTATAATCCAGTGTGTGGTGAAGCAGCCCACGTTTGCACCTTGTCATCTCTTGTTTATCTTACTGATGTGGCTGATGATATGAACAACATGCCATGCACATTAACCAAAATAGATACAATGATTTTCTTTGCCCTTCATCTATGCTTGTTATGTTGACATGGTAATCCAGTAGTGTGGTGAAGCTCCCCGCATTATGAACAATGCCAAATTATGCTATTGATATTTTGAACTTACTCTTTATTTTCTAATTTGAAATTGGATGGAATTGGCAGCGCAGTTATCATCTTTGTTTATACACATGCAAAACCTGTCATCCCTCTGCATTGTTTTAGGGTGATATGCCTGATGGCATGCACAAGTCTGTTGAAGGCTGTGAGACAAACCCAACATATATTGTAGCAAAGAAGGCAAAACATCTTGAAGATAGCGAGACAACCCCAAAGTCTTGTCTTGATGCAGTGTTCAAGTTACTTGAGACTAGCAGTCAGACAAGCTCATAAAATTCGTTGTTTGAATCAGTTCGACTTCTTTAGTCCCAAGTTCTAGCAGAAAGGCATTCTGCAACTCAACTTCAACTTGAAGTCCTATCTCTAAGAAAGATTACGGAGAACACCAATGAGAACCTCATCGCTAAACAGCTACACCTGGAAGCTATGACCGACATGCTAGGCTGGTCTCACAGCCTTGCTCAGTAGCTTGCACAACAGTTCCCGCGCAAGGCTAACCTTTCTTGAACTGTCTTGGAAGTGGTCTCGGTTCAGTATTATTTTGTTATGCTGCAATGGTGCCCAGTTTTTGTAATCTGCTTCTTCGTTGCGCTTTATGATCACTGGTGGCGAACTTCAATGCCCAGTGGATGTAATATATCATAAACCCTTTATTGTATAGTGTAGGTTTATTCTTAGTTACTATTGATGAAGCTATGTACCTAGGGTAGGGTCATGGATCTGTCCAAGATACCCTTCCCAAGGACATCTCTAAAGGAGCCAGAAGCATTCGAAGAAAAATCATCATCCACTCGACCATGAAGCTACGTTCCACTCGACAGTCTCGTAGACACTCGGCCGTATGGACAATCACTCGACTACTAGAAGATCTAGAGCCACTCCACTCTGCAACGGTCGGGAATTAAGTCATAGCTTTAATGGTCATTATGTATCCTTATTGCGGGTGTTACCAGTAATGTCCCCATCTGTATGTACCTAAAACCCTTTGTAACTGAGGGCGGGAGGGGTCCGACAAACTCTATATAAGCCACCCCCCTCCTCAGGGACAAGGGTTCGCACCCTCTATAACACACACGCATATAATCTAGTCGACCGCCTCCGGGCTCCGAGACGTAGGGCTGTTACTTCCTCCGAGAAGGGCCTAAACTCGTGAAACTCGCGTGTACAACTCCTCCATAGTTAGGATCTTGCCTCTACATTCTTACCCCCCCCCATTCTACTGTCAGACTTAGAACCACGACAGTTGGTGCCCACCTTGGGGCAGGTGTCTTAGCGACTTGTTGGAGAAGTTGTGATTTTTCTGATCCCCATCAACATGGTTTCAGGCGGAGGTTTGGCCAAGGGCCATGAGATCCGTCTTGGTGCGCTCATATTCATCGCCGATAACTCCGGTTGGCTCCAGGAAGCGCCACTCGACGTCGAGGCGCTCCCCGTCCACGAGGCAACGCACTTTCGCGCGTGCGTCTGTGGTGTCCTCCTACGGCAGCCGTCGACTCAGTATCGGTCGGCTCCCGTGCCGACCTCCCTCCCTGCAGCCCGCCGGGGCAAACGTCCTGGTCGGTCGAGGCTCCAGCGGTGGGTGAGGCATGCGGTGCCTCGCCGATCGGCCACCCCCCAGGTCGTTGAATCGAGCCTGACGAAACTCTCTATGGCATGTTCGACCTGTCGACTGGCTCCGTAGAGACTGCATCCGAGTGCGACAGCAGCGACCCCACGACGGAAGTTTTGATGGTCAATGGACCACGTAGTCCTCCTGGCTTCACCTGCGAGGACGGAGGCGATGGTGGCGGTGATCCGTTGCGTATCCACGAAGAGTACCGACCCGAACCCCTCTCTTCGCAGAGGAGGGAGGAACTTCACCGCCGGAACATGGATGCACTTCAGACTCCCATCGTTGGAGAAACCCCTGAGGCCTAGGCCTTGGAGGAGGCGCGCCTGGCCAACTTGGCTGAGCGCACTCGACTGGATAACCTCCAGCACGCTCTCGACGAGCGTGCTCAGCAGCGTGCTTTCGAATCCAGTCGACGTCAACTTTTTCCACCTCCGACTCAGGTATATCGAACTCCAATCCAGAATCTTGCAGCTGCGGCCCGAATAGCAGAGTCAATTCAACCTTCCCAGTCAGAAGCTGGTCGAGGTTTCGTGCAGATCTAGGCCTTGCTCCGAGCCGCGGGTGTGCAGAATACAGTAGTATCTCAGTTGTGGAATAGGATTCACAGCAGATCCATGGTTGCAGACACAGTCGAGTCGGCTCACAGCCCAAGATCGCCCCCGAGGCGTGAGGGACATGGACACCGACGAGATCAGTACAGAAACCATGAGCAGTATGACCACCAACTCGATCACGATGATCATCGTCGAGTGCCCACACCTCCCCTAAGGAGTGGATCATATGTGCCTCGGCAGCAGGATGATAGACGCCCTCACAGTGGTGGGCGAAGGATTCCAGTCAACCCTAGGGAACAGGGCTTTGATGCGAGATCTATTCTCGTTCAGGGTCTGGTCGACAGAAACAAAGCTCACAGAGAAGGCCCCGACAGAGATTTTCCAACCAGCAGCAGAGTGCATGTCTCAGGCCCAGAGTGCTTCAGTAGAGCCATCAGGGCTACGGTGATTCCTCCCAACTTCAGGTTGGCGACTGGAGTCAGTAAGTTCACTGGTGAGTCCAAGCCTGACACTTGGCTTGAGGATTACCGAGTGGCTGTACAGATCGGTGGCGGCAACGATGAAGTGGCCATGAAGCACCTTCCTTTGATGCTAGAGGGCTCGGCCAGGGCGTGGCTGAATCAGTTAGCTCCTGGTAGTATTTATACTTGGGAAGATCTTGCTCGAGTATTTGTCAGAACATTTGAAGGTACTTGCAAGCGGCCAGCAGGGTTGACAGAATTACAGTGTTGCGTTCAGAAACCGAATGAAACTTTGAGAGATTATATCCAGAGATGGATCACGTTGCACCACACAGTGGAGAATGTGTCAGATCACCAAGCAATTTGTGCCTTCAAAGAAGGCATTAAGTATCGGGAGTTGAATCTGAAATTCGGTCGAACAGGAGATATGGCTCTGACTCGGATGATGGAGATTGCCACCAAGTATGCCAATGGTGAAGAAGAAGACTGACTCCGGAGTGGCAAGCACAAAACAGTCGCCCACGAAACCAGAGGAGGGAACTCCAGTCGGAAGCAAAAGCGCAAAGCCAAACCAGCTGCTCCTGGAGAAGCCTTGTCCGTAACTCAAAGGAAGTTCAAGGGGAAACCCAAAGGACCGTGGAACCCCAAGAAAGTAAAAGATCAAGATGGAAATGATGTGCTGGATTTACCATGCCACATTCACACCAAGAAAGATGAAGAGGGTAATTTCATTTACCCAAAGCATACCACTCGACAGTGTCGACTCCTAATCCAGCAATTCCGAGAGAAACAGCCCAAGGAAAAGGAGAAGTAAGCAGACAAAGTTGAGGATGAGGAGGAGGATGATGATGGTTACCCCCACGTCAATTCCACTCTGATGATTTTCACTGACATTGAGAGTAAGAGTCGACTGAAAGTCATCAATAGAGAAGTGAACATGGTCGCTCCGGTGACACCCAGTTATTTGAAGTGGTCTCAGACTGCCATTACATTCGACCAGTCCGATCACCCAGCGCACATAGCCACCCCTGGGAGGCAAGCGCTGGTGGTCGACCTAGTAGTCGAAGGCACTCGATTGACTAAGGTTCTGATGGATGGTGGCAGTGGTCTGAATATACTATATGCAGAGACGTTGAAAGGAATGGGCATTCCGATGTCCAGACTCAGCGAAAGCAATATGAGTTTCCATGGAGTCATTCCTGGCAAGAAGGCTGCATCACTCGGGCAGATCGCTCTCGATGTAGTGTTCGGTGATTTCAAAAATTTCCGCAAAAAAAAGTTGACATTTGAAGTTGTGGATTTCCAGAGTGCTTATGATGCTATTCTAGGCAGGCCAGCTTATGCACGTTTTATGGCTCGACCATGTTACATGTACCTGAAATTGAAGATGCCTGGTCCTAAAGGGGTGATCACTATCACTGGCAGTCGAAAGAAGGCAGAAGAGTGCTTCCAGAAGGGCTCAAACATCATTGATGCACAGATGGCAGTAATGGAGTTGCAGGAGTATCAAAAAATGCAGATCCGAGTGATTTGTTGTGAGCTAAGAAGCCTGCCACTGATTTAGCATTCCAGTCGACTGGTGAAACGAAGCCGATTCATATTCATCCAAAGGATCCCAATGCTGCTCCAACTCACATTTCAACAACACTCGACTCCAAATAGGAAGAAGCGCTCATCCAGTTCCTCCGTGAGAACTGGGACATCTTTGCATGGAAACCTTCTGACATGCCAGGTGTTCCCAGGGGACTGGCTGAGCATCGTTTGCGAGTCGACCCAAAGGTGAAACCGGTCAAAGAACATCTTCGACGGTCCGTCGTACAGAAGAGGAAGGCAATCAGTAAAGAAGTGGCTCGACTTCTAGCAGCTGAGTTTATCCGAGAGATTTACCACTCTGAGTGGTTAGCTAATGTTGTCATGGTCCCTAAGAAGGACAACTCACTTCGCATGTGCATCGACTTCAAACATATCAATCAGGCCTGCCCGAAAGATCACTTTCCTCTCCCTCGCATCGACCAAATAGTCGACTCGACTGCGGGGTGTGAGCGTTTGTCCTTTTTGGACGCTTATTCCGGGTATCATCTGATCCGTCTGTACGGACCCGATGAGATAAAAACAGCTTTCATCACCCCATTTGGGTGCTTCTGTTATGTCACTATGCCATTCGGTTTGAAGAACGCCGGAGCCACATTCATGAGGATGATCCAGAAGTGTCTGCTCACTCAAATCAGTCGGAATGTGGAAGCATACATGGATGACATTGTGGTCAAGTCACGAAAGGTTCCGACCTACTGGCTGACCTTGCTGAAACCTTTGCCAACCTCAGAAGGTATGATATCAAGCTTAATCCATCAAAGTGCACGTTTGGAGTTCCAGGCGGAAAATTACTCGGTTTTCTCATTTCCGAACGGGGATCGACGCTAACCCAGAGAAAGTGGGTGCCGTACTCCAGATGAAACGCCCTGTGCGTGTGCATGATGTCCAGAAGCTTACTGGTTGTTTGGCTGCCCTAAGTCGATTCATTTCTCGCCTCGGTGAAAAGGCACTGCCTCTTTACCGACTGATGAAGAAGTCAGATAAGTTCGAGTGGACTCCTGAAGCTGATGCAGCATTTGCAGAGCTCAAAGCCCTGCTTTCCACCCAGCTGGTGCTTGCTACTCCAATCAGCAAAGAGCCTTTACTGCTTTACATTGCAGCCACTGGACAAGTCGTCAGTACAGTACTTACGGTCGAGCGGGAAGAGGAAGGAAAAGCTTACAAAGTTCAGCGCCCAGTATACTATGTCTCTGAAGTTTTGACTCCATCAAAGCAAAGATATCCACATTATCATAAGCTTGTTTATGGGATTTATATGACCACGAAGAAGGTTGCACATTACTTCTCTGATCACTCCATTACAGTCATCAGCGACGCTCCATTATCAGAGATTCTGAACAATAGAGATGCAACTGGTCGAGTGGCAAAGTGGGCGATTGAACTCCTTCCCTTAGATATCAAGTTCGAGGCAAAGAAAGCTATCAAGTCCCAAGCAATAGCAGATTTCCTCGCCGAGTGGATTGAACAACAACTGCCGACTCAAGTTCACTCGGAGCACTGGACCATGTTCTTTGATGGTTCCAAGATGCTGAATGGTTCCGGTGCTGGGGTGGTACTGGTATCCCCCCGAGGAGACAAGCTCAGATATGTCCTCCAGATTCACTTTGATTCCTCCAATAACGAAGCAGAATATGAAGCACTCTTGTATGGGTTGCGTATGGCCATTTCACTCGGCGTCCGTCGCCTCATGGTCTATGGCGACTCAGATTTGGTAGTCAATCAAGTGATGAAGGAGTGGGACGTCAGAAGCCCAGCCATGACTGGTTACTGCAACGCGGTGAGGAAGTTGGAAAAGAAGTTTGAGGGGTTAGAGCTCCATCATGTACCCCGACTGAAAAATCAAGCAGCAGATGATTTAGCAAAGATAGGCTCCAAGAGAGAAGCTATTCCCAGCAATGTGTTCCTGGAGCACATTCATGCACCTTCAGTTCAAGAAGATCCCTTCGCTGAAGAGCCCCCGCAGCCTAGGAGTGCCACAGATCCGACTGAAGTCGAGGTCCCAGCCGTGGTCGACTTAATCATGGAGGTGTTGGTCATCACTCCCGATTGGACAGTGCCATACATCGCATATATCCTTAGGAAAGAGCTCCCGGAGGATGAAGAAGAGGCTCGACAGATCGTCCGTCGATCCAAGGCCTTTACTGTTATAAGGGGTCAACTGTTCAGAGAAAGTGCAACTGGGGTAGAAATGCATAACAACAGAAGAAGGCTGAGTGATCCTACATGACATCCATTCAGGGACCTGTAGTCACCATGCATCCTCTCGGACCATTGTGGCTAAAGCATACCAAGCTGGATTTTATTGGCCACGAGCAAATGAAATGGTGGAATATATAGTCGACAAATGTGAAGGCTACCAGTTCTACTCCAATATGTCGCACAAACCTGCATCAGCCCTGAAGACCATCCCACTCGTTTGGCCCTTTGCTGTTTGGGGATTGGACATGGTTGGTCCACTGAGGACTGGTAGGAGCGGCTTCACTCATGTGCTTGTAGCAGTCGACAAGTTTACCAAATGGATCGAAGCCAAGCCTATTAAGAATCTTGAAGCTAGTACTGCCGTCGGCTTCATCAGAGAGTTGATTTTTAGATATGGGGTTCCGCACAGCATCATCACTGACAACGGATCGAACTTCGATTCTGATGAGTTTAGAACCTTCTGCACCTCACAAGGCACACGAGTCGCCTATGCTTCAGTTGCCCATCCCCAGCTGAATGGACAAGCAGAAAGAGCAAATGGCCTGATTCTCAAAGGACTGAAACCCCGACTAATGCGAGATCTCAAGCATGTAGCGGGCGCCTGGGTTGATGAACTTCCTTCAGTTCTCTGGGGATTGAGGACAACTCCTAATCGGTCGACTGGCCAAACTCCATTCTTCTTGGTCTATGGGGCTGAAGCTGTTCTATCGAGTGACTTGCTTCCTAATGCACCACGAGTTGAGATCTTCTCTGAAGATGAAGCAAAACAAGCTCGGCAAGACGCAGTCGACCTCCTAGAGGAGGAAAGAGAGATGGCCTTGATCCGGTCGACCATTTATCAACAAGACTTGTGTCGATTCCACGCTAGACACGTGCAGGGTCGAGCCTTTCAAGAGGGAGACTTGGTTCTTCGAGTGGATCAGCGGAAACCACACAAGCTCGCCCCAACTTGGGAAGGTCCCTTCATTGTCACCAGAGTGCTCCACAATGGAGCATACACCTTTACAGTGTCGAGCATAAGAAGGATGAGCCACGGGCTTGGAACGCGGAGCTGCTCCGCCCCTTTTATACTTCAGTACTCGTTGGAATAAAATGTAATAAGAAATACCTTTGTAATTTGTTTATCAAAGACAAGAGCTTTACAGTCCTCTGGCACGATTGTTGTTGCTTTTGTTTACGTCTGAAAACCCCCAGTGGGTGACTTAGCTGCAAATCCGTTTTGCCTAAGTTCGAAAGAAAATCCTACCGAGTGGTGAGCAAGCCTCTCACTCGAGGGCTTAGCTGCGAACCCGTTTCGCCTAAGTTTTTCAAAAACCTACCGAGTGGTGAGCAAGCCTCTCACTCGGGGGCTTAGCTGCGAACCCGTTTTGCCTAAGTTTTTCAAAATCCTACCGAGTGGTGAGCCAGCCTCCCACTCGGGGGCTTAGCTGCAGTCCAGTACTCGCCTAAGTTTAAAAAATCCTACCGAGTGGTGAGCAATCCTCCCACTCGGGGGCTTAGCTGCAGTCCAGTACTCGCCTAAGTTTGTAAAATCCTACTGAGTGGTGAGCAACCCTCCCACTCGGGGGCTTAGCTGCAGTCCAGTACTCGCCTAAGTTTGTAAAATCCTACCGAGTGGTGAGCAATCCTCCCACTCGGGGGCTTAGCTGCAGTCCAGTACTCGCCTAAGTTTGTAAAATCCTACCGAGTGGTGAGCAACCCTCCCACTCGGGGGCTTAGCTGCAGTCCAGTACTCGCCTAAGTTTAAAAAATCCTGCCGAGTGGTGAGCAATCCTCCCACTCGGGGGCTTAGCTGCAGTCCAGTACTCGCCTAAGTTTGTAAAATCCTACCGAGTGGTGAGCAACCCTCCCCACTCGGGGGCTTAGCTGCAGTCCAGTACTCGCCTAAGTTTGTAAAATCCTACCGAGTGGTGAGCAACCCTCCCACTCAGGGGCTTAGCTGCAGTCCAGTACTCGCCTAAGTTTAAAAAATCCTGCCGAGTGGTGAGCAATCCTCCCACTCGGGGGCTTAGCTGCAGTCCAGTACTCGCCTAAGTTTAAAAAATCCTACCGAGTGGTGAGCAATCCTCCCACTCGGGGGCTTAGCTGCAGTCCAGTACTCGCCTAAGTTTGTAAAATCCTACCGAGTGGTGAGCAATCCTCCCACTCGGGGACTTAGCTGCAGTCCAGTACTCGCCTAAGTTTCTAAAATCCTACCGAGTGGTGAGCAACCCTCCCACTCGGGGCTTAGCTGCAGTCCAGTACTCGCCTAAGTTTAAAAAATCCTACCGAGTGGTGAGCAATCCTCCCACTCGGGGGCTTAGCTGCAGTCCAGTACTCGCCTAAGTTTGTAAAATCCTACCGAGTGGTGAGCAACCCTCCCACTCGGTGGCTTAGCTGCAGCCCAGTACTCGCCTAAGTTTGTAAATTCTACCGAGTGGTGAGCAATCCTCCCACTCGGAGGCTTAGCTGCAGTCCAGCCCTCACCTGCAAGTACGACGAGGTGCAGGTCGACTACAACCTTCTCCTTTGGAGAGGCACCACAAGTACAATGTACGCTCCATCCCTACCCACAAGGGCGACAAGGTGCAGGTCGACCGCGGCCCTCTTCTCCGAGCTATGCCACAAATACAACGTGCGCTCCATCCTTGTCCGCAAGGACGACGTGGCGCAGGTCGACTTCAACCTTCTTCTTCGAGCTACGGCACAAATACAACGTATGCTCCATCCTTGTCTGCAAGGACGACGAGGCGCAGGTCGACTGCAACCTTCTCCTTCGAGCTACGCCACAGATACAACATGCGCTCCATCCTTGTCCGCAAGGACAACAAGGCGCAGTTCGATTGAAGTCTCCATTTCAAGGCTGCATCGCAAACACGAAGGTCATTCCAAATAGGCAGCAGATTCCAAAAAGCAATCGCAAGCATACTCAAAAGCAGTTCGGATAAATCCTAAAGTTTCAAGCGACAAATCAAAAGTATTCGAGCATCAGGCCCGAAGGAGTTTAATGGTTACAGCAACCACTCGGCATTTCGAGGTAAATTTAAGACAGGTTTAAATCTCATAGTTTGTTCACTCGGCAGGAGGAGGGCTGGCGGGTTCGATGAATTCATCCAAGTCGATTCCATCTACGATCCGAGTGGTAGTAGCGATGAAAGTCACCATAAAGGACTGGACATCGTGCCTTTTGGTGTTGGCGACCTTGATCGCCGCCAGCTTGTCTTCACGAGCTTCCTTGAAGTGGACCCTTACGAAGGACAACGCCACGTCAGCACCACACCTGGCAGAGGACTTCTTCCACTCTTGCACTCGACCAGGAATCTCGTTGAGCCGAGTCATCAGAGATTCAAGGTCATTTTGAAGCATCGCCCTGGCCAGAGTGATGAGTCGATCCGTGAAACTGCCACCTTCAGACGAGCGACGTAACTTGTGACGTTGGCGACACGGATTCCAGTTGAAGCACATTCATGGCAGCCTTGTCGCCGACCGGAGAAACGATAGGGTCTAAACCCGTCTCAATCCGTCCAGTTTCCTCGTCAAAGTTTTGGTAGAATTCTGTAGTTAAAAGAGTTAGTGAGTCGACTGGACAGGATTAACTTGCAAGCAGTAAATCAGTCGGATTAAAAGGAGTACCTTCCAGCATAAGATAGAGCTTCTTGGCAAGAGTTCTCAGATAAGCTTCCATGTCATTTCTCTTACGGACCGCGGACTCCAGCTTCTCATTCAGAGCAATCTTATCCTTCTTCAGACGAGTTACCTCTCGGTTGGACTCATTGAGAGAGGACTTCAGCTTGTTTGCTTCTCCTTCCAACACTCCGACCGAAGCCAACTTCTGGTCTGCGAGGGCGGTCTTATCTTGAGCTTCCTTCTGCGCAGCTACAAGGTCCAAGTCCTTCTTCTCCGGAGCCAACCTCATTTTCTCTACAAAAGAAGCAATCGGATCAAACAAGAGATCAAAGAAATATCTTAAAAGATGATCGACGTGAACAATCGACAGGCAGTTACCTTCCATACCAGCAGCTTCATCTTGAGCTTTCTTCAACTTTTGTTGGGCTAGCTCCAAGTCGAGGTTGAGTTGCCTCTGCTTTTCCTCAAATTCGGCAAACTTAGAAATGAGAGTACAAGATTTCTGCAGAAGGTAAAAGACATGTCAATCGACAAGATCAAAGATTATTTACTTCCAAGTGAATAAAATTTAAAAGTTTACTCAGACCCCAGTCTACTGCCCGCAGTCGACTGCAGTCTCGGGGACTACACCCAGCGGGTGCACTTGGCGTGCCCCCACTGATTCAGACCCCGCTCGACTGGTCCGCCTGGGTCGAGTTAAAAAAGGAAAAAAATAAAGGGGAACTATTCAGACCCCGGCCGACTGCCAGCAGTCGACCGCGGTCTCGAGGACTACACCTAGTGGGTGCACTTGACGTGCCCCCACTGGTTCAGATGTCACTCGACCGGTCCGCCCGGGTAGAGTGGAAGAAAAGAAAGTAAATAGTACTCAGATCCCAGTCGACTGCCCGCAGTCGACTGCGGTCTCGGGGACTACACCTAGTGGGTGCACTTAGAGTGCCCCCACCGGTTCAGATCCCACTCGCCCAGGCCGAGTGTAAGAGCGCAAGTGCTAGAGACAACAAAACACCCAGTGGGTGTATAGGTTCGACGCAGAAAATATTTCAGGTAGCATATCCTAATAGAACAAGGTCAGTCGAAAGTCTACTTACCTGGACATTGGCCCGAAGAGCCGCGCTGGCATCGTAAGTAGCCTGGCTGTTCTCATGCACCGTCTTCATCCGCTCCATCATCATGTTAGCCTGGCGGATGGCCTCCGCAGCCGCATCCGATTGGTTTTTCGGAACATGGTAGTTGGTAAAGAAGGGGGCAGACGACCCAGGTGTGGCAGCTTGGAGCTCCAAAGCATGAGGTTGGACGATTGAAGGAAACACCGGTACAATCAACGGTGCAGGGCGCTCACTCAACAATGGGACAGCGAAAGTTACAAAGGCCCCACCTGCGTCTTCAGATTGCCGGATGGTTGGTATTGTCGTCGGTCCCTGCTGAGACGTCTTGCCAGCTGCTACTTTTTTGTTCTTTCTGGGCCTAGGGGCCACATATTCATCATCATCCGGAAGATCGATGACGTTGGGTGGGGCTGCAAATAATTCAGTCGACCCCAAGTGAATCGCTAGAATTTAATCGACCAAATAATTAAGAACAAGATCATGAGAGTTTTACCTGTGTTGGAGGTAACCGCGTCTTCCATTTCCTCGTCTCGGTATTGGTAGGAAGAAGTTCCAGATGTAGCAGCACTGCAAATGTGAACATTCAGTCGGTTATGTTCTGTTGCTCGAGTCGACCAAAAGATCAGGTCAGATGACTACCCGGAGATGGTGGGGATGGTCACTTTGATCCTGGGCAAAGCCTTCGGTGGTTTGGAGGAGGTGGCCTTCAATGCTTTCGGTGTGGGAGGCAGCGCAGTCTTGAGTTGTTTTGATACCTTCTCAGTCAGCACCGGAGAAGACGTCCGAGGGCGCTTCGAAGATTGTCCAGTTGGTGCGGCCGCCAGGTCAGGGGTGCTCGCTGGGTCGTGAGCATGCTTGGACCTTCTCTATCTGCGAGGCGGCGAGTCAACCTCTTCTTCATCATTCGAGTCGTCGCTCTCCTCGTCCTCCTCTGCATCCGAGTGCCACTCCCCACTCTCGCCCCCGCTCGCCCCTTCCTCGACATTTTGCTCCTGCACTCCATTGGGCATCGAGTACATATCAATAAGAGCCTGAAAAGACAATGAACAAAAGAAATACAGTCGACCATCAACAAGATGTTACATAGTGAATCAAGAAGATACTTGACAATGCAGAATCATACATGTTCCGGCTGGCGCAAATGGTCGAATGGAATCACCCTCCTAGACCCCCGGGGATTATCTTTGTTGCCAGTGATTCCTCTCAGCCACTTCTCCACCGTGTCTTCACTAACGTCCTCCGGGTGGATCCGAGTGGAATCCTCGAGTCCCGAGTACATCCACATCGGATGGTCACGGGCTTGGAGTGGTTGGATGCGTCGACTGAGAAAGACCTCCAGTAGGTCCATACCAGTCACTCCATCGCGGACAAGTTGGACAACCCGCTCGACCAACACCTTCACCTATGCCTTCTCTTCCGGGATCACCCTCAAGGAGTAGGGATTCTCCACTCGAACCAAGGAAAAGGGGGGAAGTCCAATCGATTGACCCGGGGTCGGCTGGTCCTTGCAGTAAAACCAAGTCGACTGCCAGCCCCGGACCGAGTCGGGAAGGATCATAGCTGGGAAGGTGCTCTTGTTCCTCATTTGAATTCCAAGGCCCCCGCACATCTGTATCACGTGCGTCCTCTCGTCACTCGAGTTGGCCTTCTTGACCGTCTGGGAGCGACACGTGAATATGTGCTTGAAGAGACCCCAGTGCGGTCGGCAGCCCAAGAAGTTCTCGCACATGGACACGAAAGCAGCGAGATACATGATGGTGTTTGGAGTAAAGTGGTGGAGTTGAGCCCCGAAGAAGTTCAAGAAACCACGAAAGAAAGGGTGGGGAGGCAAAGAAAACCTGTGGTCGACATGAGTGGCGAGGAGGACGCACTCACCCTCATGCGGTTGTGGCTCGGTCTCGTTCCCCGGGAGCCACGCCGATTGGTGAGGGATCAGTCCCCCCTCAACCAGGTCATCGATGTCATCTTGACTGATTGTCGAGCGGATCCAGTCGCCCTGGATCCAGCCAGGCGGCAGGCCGGACCTCGACGAAGATCCACCCCGACTGGTCTTCTTCCCTTCTGCCTTCGCCGTCGCCTTCTCTGCATGCTCCAATGCCACCATCTTCTCCTTCCCCATGGCAGCAAATCAAGTCCGAGCTGGGCTATGACGCCGAGAGCGGAAGCAGGCGCAGCGGAGAAATCAGAGGAAGAAGAAGGAGAATGAGGGCGCACTATTCAAAAGCCCGGTCCGGTGCCTTTTATAAGGACACTTCCGAGTGACTGACTTGTAGGCCCAGACGATCTTATCAAATCCCGCAGCAGTCGCGCGCGCGATACGTGGCGAAAAAGGTGGTGCGGGGATCGAGGCGACCTGCCTAATCCGTCCCGATTACCGCGGCCTCCCCCGCCTGGTGCGCTTCCCAAAATTCGAATCCCACGAAATCCGCAGACAGCAGAACAACTTGACATACGGAAGACATCCTCCGCATCATCACTCGGAACTCTTCGATAAAAGTTCACTCGACAAAAACTAAGAATGGATCAAGGCGACTGAAAAAGAAATTGGTGTCATCACCTCAGTTCATTAATCCAGAACAAGATATACTCATAGCACGAAAAATGAGTCGGAAGTGTTCACAACTCCTTCCTCACTCAAACCCTGATCCATTCGGGGGCTAATGATGAAGCTATGTACCTAGGGTAGGGTCATGGATCTGTCCAAGATACCCTTCCCAAGGACATCTCTAAAGGAGCCAGAAGCATTCGAAGAAAAATCATCATCCACTCGACCATGAAGCTACGTTCCACTCAACAGTCTCGAAGACACTCGGCCGTATGGACAATCACTTGACTACCAGAAGATCTAGAGCCACTCCACTATGCAACAGTCGGGAATTAAGTCATAGCTTTAATGGTCATTATGTATCCTTATTGCGGGCATTACCAATAACATCCCCATCTTTATGTACCTTAAACCCTTTGTAACTGAGGGTGAGAGGGGTCTGGCGAACTCTATATAAGTCACCCCCTCCCCAGGTACGAGGGTTCGCACCCTCTGTAACACACACGCATATAATCCAGTCGACCGCCTCTGGGCTCTGAGACGTAGGGCGGTTACTTCCTCCGAGAAGGACCTGAACTCGTAAAACTCGCGTGTACAACTCCTCCATAGTTAGGATCTTGCCTCTACATTCCTACCCCCCCCCCCCATTCTACTGTCAGACTTAGAACCACAAAAACTATGCCATAATTTCTTTATTGTATAGAGTAGGTTTGTTCTTAATTCCTACTAGTTACTGCCATCATTCGCTATCTGAAAAAAAAATCAGATGTAGTCGACCGGGCTGAAACATTCGCCTCTAACAAGCCTAGTTTTTAGCGGGCCACAATTGAGCCGGCCTGCATCTTTCTTGGGCCCGAATGATTGGGGCCTTCACACTTTGCGCGAGGCCCACAACTTACACCGGCCTATATTTTAGTTGGGCCTTTTGTGGACCCAGCGCTTAGTTTTGTTGGAAATATGCCCTAGAGGCAATAATAAAATGATTATTATATTTCCTTGTTCATGATAATTGTCTATTATTCATGCTATAATTGTATTATCCGGAAATCGTAATACATGTGTGAATACATAGACCACAATGTGTCCCTAGTGAGCCTCTAGTTGACTAGCTCGTTGATCAACAGATAGTCATGGTTTCCTGGCTATGGACATGGGTTGTCATTGATAACAGGATCACATCATTAGGAGAATGATGTGATGGACAAGACCCAAACCTAAGCATAGCACAAAGATCGTGTAGTTCGTTTGTTGTAGCTTTTCTGGATGTCAAGTATCATTTCCTTAGACCATGAGATTGTGCAACTCCTGGATACTGTAGGAATGCCTTGGGTGTGCCAAACGTCACAACGTAACTGGGTGACTATAAAGGTACATTACAGGTATCTCCGAAAGTGTCTGTTGGGTTGGCACGAATCGAGACTAGGATTTGCCACTCCGTATGACGGAGAGGTATATCTGGGCCACTCGGTAATGCATCATCATAATGAGCTCAATGTGATCAAGTGGTTGATCATGGGATCATGCATTACGATACGGGAAAAGTGACTTGCCGGTAACGAGACTGAACAAGGTATTGGGATACCGACGATCGAGTCTCGGGCAAGTAACGTACCGATTGACAAAGGGAATTGAGTACGGGATTGATTAGGTCCTCGACATCGTGGTTCATCCGATGAGATCATCGAGGAGCATGTGGGAGCCAACATGGGTATCCAGATCCCGCTGTTGGTTATTGACCAGAGAGTCGTCTCGGTCATGTCTGCTTGTCTCCCGAACCCGTAGGGTCTACACACTTAAGGTTCGGTGACGCTAGGGTTGTATAGATATGAGTATGCAGTAATCCGAAAGTTGTTCGGAGTCCCGGATGAGAGCCTGGACGTCACGAGGAGTTCCAGAATTGTCCGGAAGTGAAGAATTATATATAGGAAGTGTAGTTTCGGCCATCGGGAAAGTTTCGGGTTCACCGGTATTGTACCGGGACCACCGGATGGGTCCCGGGGGTCCATCGGGTGGGGCCACCCATCCCGGAGGGCCCCATGGGCTGAAGTGGGGAGGGGAACCAGCCCATAGTGGGCTGGTGCGCCCCCCCCCCTTGGGCCCCCCATGCGCCTAGGGTTGGGAACCCTAGGGGAGGGGGCGCCTCCACTTGCCTTGGGGGTACTCCACCCCTTGGCCGCCGCCCCCCCAGGAGATCCCATCTCCTAGGGCCGGCGCACCCCCCCTAGGGGGCCTATATATAAAGGGGGGAGGGAGGGCAGCCGCACCTCAAGCCTTGGCGCCTCCCTCTCCCCTGCTACACATCTCCCTCTCGCAGAAGCTCGGCGAAGCCCTGCTGCGATCACTGCTGCATCCACCACCATGCCGTCGTGCTGCTGGATCTTCATCAACCTCTCCTTCCCCCTTGCTGGATCAAGAAGGAGGAGACGTCATCCACTCCGTACGTGTGTTGAACGCGGAGGTGCCGTCCATTCGGCACTTGGTCATCGGTGATTTGGATCACGGCGAGTACGACTCCATCATCCCCGTTCTCTTGAACGCTTCCGCTCGCGATCTACAAGGGTATGTAGACGCACTCTCCTCTCGTTGCTAGTTGACTCCATAGATTGATCTTGGTGAAACATAGGAAAAAATTTGTTTTCTGCTATGATCCCCAATAGTGGCATCATGAGCTAGGTCTATGCGCAGTTACTATGCACGAGTAGAACACAAAGTAGTTGTGGGCGTCGATATTGTCAATTTGCTTGCCGTTACTAGTCTTATCTTTATTCGGCGGTATCATGGGATGAAGCGGCCCGGACCAACCTTACACGTACGCTTATGTGAGACCGGTTCCACCGATTGACATGCACTAGTTGCATAAGGTGGCTGGCGGGTGTCTGTCTCTCCCACTTTAGTCGGATCAGATTCGATGAACAGGGTCCTTATGAAGGGTAAATAGAAATTGGCAATTCACGTTGTGGTTTTTGCATAGGTAAGAAACGTTCTTGCTAGAAACCTATAGCAGCCACGTAAAAACTTGCAACAACAATTAGAGGACGTCTAACTTGTTTTTGCAGCAAGTGTTTTGTGATGTGATATGGCCAAAGTTGTGATGAATGATGAATGATATATGTGATGTATGAGATTGATCATGTTCTTGTAATAGGAATCACGACTTGCATGTCGATGAGTATGACAACCGGCAGGAGCCATAGGAGTTGTCTTTATTTTTGTATGACCTGCGTGTCATTGAGAAACGCCATGTAAATTACTTTACTTTATTGCTAAACGTGTTAGCCATAGTAGTAGAAGTAATAGTTGGCGAGCAACTTCATGGAGACACGATGATGGAGATCATGATGATGGAGATCATGGTGTCATGCCGGTGACAAGATGATCATGGAGCCCCAAGATGGAGATCAAAGGAGCTATATGATATTGGCCATATCATGTCACTATTATTTGATTGCATGTGATGTTTATCATGTTTTTGCATCTTGTTTACTTAGAACGACGGTAGTAAATAAGATGATCCCTCATAATAATTTCAAGAAAGTGTTCCCCCTAACTGTGCGCCGTTGCGACAGTTCGTTGTTTCGAAGCACCACGTGATGATCGGGTGTGATAGATTCCAACGTTCACATACAACGGGTGTAAGACAGATTTACACACGCAATACACTTAGGTTGACTTGACGAGCCTAGCATGTACAGACATGGCCTCGGAACACAGAAGACCGAAAGGTCGAGCATGAGTCGTATAGAAGATACGATCAACATGAAGATGTTCACCGATGTTGACTAGTCCGTCTCACGTGATGATCGGACACGGCCTAGTCAACTCGGATCATGTTATACTTAGATGACTGGAGGGATGTCTATCTAAGTGGGAGTTCATTGAATAATTTGATTAGATGAACTTAATTATCATGAACTTAGTCTAAAATCTTTACAATATGTCTTGTAGATCAAATGGCCAACGTTGTCCTCAACTTCAACGCGTTCCTAGAGAAAACCAAGCTGAAAGACGATGGCAGCAACTATACGGACTGGGTCCGGAACCTGAGGATCATCCTCATAGCTGCCAAGAAAGATTATGTCCTAGAAGCACCGCTAGGTGACGCACCCGTCCCACAGAACCAAGACGTTATGAACGCTTGGCAGACACGTGCTGATGATTACTCCCTCGTTCAGTGCGGCATGCTTTACAGCTTAGAACCGGGGCTCCAAAAGCGTTTTGAGCGACACGGAGCATATGAGATGTTCGAAGAGCTGAAAATGGTTTTCCAAGCTCATGCCCGGGTCGAGAGATATGAAGTCTCCGACAAGTTCTTCAGCTGTAAGATGGAGGAAAATAGTTCTGTCAGTGAGCACATACTCAAAATGTCTGGGTTGCATAACCGCTTGACTCAGCTGGGAGTTAATCTCCCGGATGACGCGGTCATTGACAGAATCGTTCAGTCGATTCCACCAAGCTACAAGAGCTTTGTGATGAACTTCAATATGCAGGGGGTGGAAAAGACCATTCCTGAAGTATTTGCAATGCTGAAATCAGCAGAGGTAGAAGTCAAAAAGGAACATCAAGTGTTGATGGTGAATAAAACCACTAAGTTCAAGAAAGGCAAGGGTAAGAAGAACTTCAAGAAGGACGGCAAGGGAGTTGCCGCTCCTGGTAAGCAAGCTGCTAGGAAGAAGCCAAAGAATGGACCCAAGCCCGAGACTGAGTGCTTTTATTGCAAGGGAAGTGGTCACTGGAAGCGGAACTGCCCTAAATACTTAGCGGACAAGAAGGCCGGCATCACAAAAGGTATATGTGATATACATGTAATTGATGTGTACCTTACCAGTACTCGTAGTAGCTCCTGGGTATTTGATACCGGTGCGGTTGCTCACATTTGTAACTCAAAGCAGGAGCTGCGGAATAAGCGGAGACTGGCGAAGGACGAGGTGACGATGCACGTCGAGAATGGTTCCAAGGTCGATGTGATCGCCGTCGGCATGCTACCTCTACATTTACCTACGGGGTTAGTTTTAAACCTCAATAATTGTTATTTAGTGCCAGCTTTGAGCATGAACATTGTATCAGGATCTCGTTTAATACGAGATGGCTACTCATTTAAATCCGAGAATAATGGTTGTTCTATTTATATGAGAGATATGTTTTATGGTCATGCTCCGATGGTGAATGGTTTATTCTTAATGAATCTCGAGCGTAATGCTACACATATTCATAGTGTGAATACCAAAAGATGTAAGGTTGATAATGATAGTCCCACATACTTGTGGCACTGCCGCCTTGGTCACATAGGTGTCAAACGCATGAAGAAGCTCCATGCAGATGGACTTTTAGAGTCTCTTGATTACGAATCATTTGACACGTGCGAACCATGCCTCATGGGTAAAATGACCAAGACTCCATTCTCAGGAACAATGGAGCGAGCAACCAACTTATTGGAAATCATACATACTGATGTGTGCGGTCCAATGACTGTTGAGGCTCGCGGTGGCTATCATTATGTTCTCACCCTCACTGATGACTTGAGTAGATATGGGTATGTCTACTTAATGAAACACAAGTCTGAGACCTTTGAAAAGTTCAAGGAATTTCAGAGTGAGGTTGAGAATCAACGTGACAGGAAAATCAAGTTCTTGCGATCAGATCGTGGGGGAGAATACTTGAGTCACAAATTTGGCACACACTTAAGAAAATGTGGAATAGTTTCACAACTCACGCCGCCTGGAACACCTCAGCGTAATGGTGTGTCCGAACGTCGTAATCGCACTCTATTAGATATGGTGCGATCTATGATGTCTCTTACCGATTTACCGCTATCATTTTGGGGCTATGCTTTAGAGACTGCCGCATTCACTTTAAATAGGGCTCCGTCGAAATCCGTTGAGACGACACCGTATGAATTATGGTTTGGGAAGAAACCTAAGCTGTCGTTTCTAAAAGTTTGGGGATGCGATGCTTATGTCAAGAAACTTCAACCTGAAAAGCTCGAACCCAAGTCGGAAAAATGCGTCTTCATAGGATACCCTAAAGAAACTGTTGGGTATACCTTCTACCTCAGATCCGAAGGCAAGATCTTTGTTGCCAAGAATGGGTCCTTTCTAGAGAAAGAGTTTCTCTCGAAAGAAATAAGTGGGAGGAAGGTAGAACTTGATGAAGTATTACCTCTTGAACCGGTAAGTGGCGCAGCTCAAGAAAATGTTCCTGAGGTGCCTGCACCGACTAGAGAGGAAGTTGATGATGATGATCATGAAACTTCAGATCAAGTTGCTACTGAACTTCGTAGGTCCACAAGGACACGTTCCGCACCAGAGTGGTACGGCAACCCTGTCTTGGAAATCATGTTGTTAGACAACGGTGAACCTTCGAACTATGAAGAAGCGATGGCGGGCCCGGATTCTGACAAATGGCTGGAAGCCATGAAATCCGAGATAGGATCCATGTATGAAAACGAAGTATGGACTTTGACTGACTTGCCCGTTGATCGGCGAGCCATAGAAAATAAATGGATCTTTAAGAAGAAGACAGACGCGGATGGTAATGTGACCATCTATAAAGCTCGGCTTGTCGCTAAGGGTTATCGACAAGTTCAAGGGGTTGACTACGATGAGACTTTCTCACCCGTAGCGAAGCTGAAGTCCGTCCGAATCATGTTAGCAATTGCCGCATTCTATGATTATGAGATATGGCAAATGGACGTCAAAACGGCATTCCTTAATGGTTTCCTTAAGGAAGAATTGTATATGATGCAGCCGGAAGGTTTTGTCGATCCTAAGAATGCTGACAAGGTGTGCAAGCTCCAACGCTCGATTTATGGGCTGGTGCAAGCATCTCGGAGTTGGAACATTCGCTTTGATGAGATGATCAAAGCGTTTGGGTTTATGCAGACTTATGGAGAAGCCTGCATTTACAAGAAAGTGAGTGGGAGCTCTGTAGCATTTCTCATATTATATGTGGATGACATACTGTTGATGGGAAATGATATAGAATTCTTGGAAAGCATAAAGGCCTATTTGAACAAGTGTTTTTCAATGAAGGACCTTGGAGAAGCTGCTTATATATTAGGCATCAAGATCTATAGAGATAGATCGAGACGCCTCATTGGTCTTTCACAGAGTACGTACCTTGACAAGATATTGAAGAAGTTCAAAATGGATCAGCCAAAGAAGGGGTTCTTGCCTGTATTGCAAGGTACGAGATTGAGCTTGGCTCAATGCCCGACCATGGCAGAAGATAGAGAAAAGATGAGTGTCGTCCCCTATGCATCGGCCATAGGGTCTATCATGTATGCTATGCTGTGTACCAGACCTGATGTAAACCTTGTCGTGAGTTTGGTAGGAAGGTACCAAAGTAATCCCAGCATGGAACACTGGACAGCGGTCAAAAATATCTTGAAGTACCTAAAAAGGACTAAGGAAATATTTCTCGTTTATGGAGGTGACGAAGAGCTCGTCGTAAAGGGTTACATCGATGCTAGCTTCGACACAGATCTGGATGACTCTAAGTCACAAACCGGATACGTGTATATTTTGAATGGTGGGGCAGTAAGCTGGTGCAGTTGCAAGCAAAGCGTTGTGGCAGGATCTACATGTGAAGCGGAATACATGGCAGCCTCGGAGCAGCACATGAAGCAATCTGGGTGAAGGAGTTCATTACCGACCTAGGAGTCATACCCAATGCATCGGGCCCGATGACTCTCTTCTGTGACAACACTGGAGCTATTGCCCTTGCCAAGGAGTCCAGGATCCACAGGAAGACCAGGCATATCAAGCATCGCTTCAACTCCATTCGTCAAAGTGTTCAAAATGGAGACATAGAGATTTGTAAAGTACATACGGACCTGAATGTAGCAGATCCATTGACTAAACCTCTCCCTAGAGAAAAACATGATCAACACCAGAATTCCATGGGTGTTCGATTCATCACAATGTAACTAGATGATTGACTCTAGTGCAAGTGGGAGACTGTTGGAAATATGCCCTAGAGGCAATAATAAAATGATTATTATATTTCCTTGTTCATGATAATTGTCTATTATTCATGCTATAATTGTATTATCCGGAAATCGTAATACATGTGTGAATACATAGACCACAATGTGTCCCTAGTGAGCCTCTAGTTGACTAGCTCGTTGATCAACAGATAGTCATGGTTTCCTGGCTATGGACATGGGATGTCATTGATAACGGGATCACATCATTAGGAGAATGATGTGATGGACAAGACCCAAACCTAAGCATAGCACAAAGATCGTGTAGTTCATTTGCTGTAGCTTTTCTGGATGTCAAGTATCATTTCCTTAGACCATGAGATTGTGCAACTCCAGGATACCGTAGGAGTGCCTTGGGTGTGCCAAACGTCACAACGTAATTGGGTGACTATAAAGGTACATTACAGGTATCTCCGAAAGTGTCTGTTGGGTTGGCACGAATCGAGAGTGGGATTTGTCACTCTGTATGACGGAGAGGTATCTCTGGGCCCACTCGGTAATGCATCATCATAATGAGCTCAATGTGATCAAGTGGTTGATCACGGGATCATGCATTACGATACGAGTAAAGTGACTTGCCGGTAACAAGACTGAACAAGGTATTGGGATACCGACGATCGAGTCTCGGGCAAGTAACGTATCGATTGACAAAGGGAATTGAGTACGGGATTGATTAGGTCCTCGACATCGTGGTTCATTCGATGAGATCATCGAGGAGCATGTGGGAGCCAACATGGGTATCCAGATCCCGTTGTTGGTTATTGACCAGAGAGTCACCTCGGTCATGTCTGCTTGTCTCCCGAACCCGTAGGGTCTACACACTTAAGGTTCGGTGACGCTAGGGTTGTATAGATATGAGTATGCAGTAATCAGAAAGTTGTTCGGAGTCCCGGATGAGATCCTGGACGTCACGAGGAGTTCCGGAATTGTCCGGAAGTGAAGAATTATATATAGGAAGTGTAGTTTCGGCCATCGAGAAAGTTTCGGGTTCACCAGTATTGTATCGGGACCACCGGATGGGTCCCGGGGGTCCACCGGGTGGGGCCACCCATCCCGGAGGGCCCCATGGGCTGAAGTGGGGAGGGGAACCAGCCCATAGTGGGCTGGTGCGCCCTCCCCCTTGGGCCCCCCATGCGCCTAGGGTTGGGAACCCTAGGGGAGGGGGCGCCTCCACTTGCCTTGGGGGGTACTCCACCCCTTGGCCGCCGCCCCCCTAGGAGATCCCATCTCCTAGGGCTGGCGCACCCCCTAGGGGGCCTATATAAAGGGGGAGGGAGGGCAGCTGCACCTCAAGCCTTGGCGCCTCCCTCTCCCCTGCTACACCTCTCCCTCTCGCAGAAGCTCGGCGAAGCCCTGCTGCGATCACTGCTGCATCCACCACCACGCCGTCGTGCTGCTGGATCTTCATCAACCTCTCCTTCCCCCTTGCTGGATCAAGAAGGAGGAGACATCATCCGCTCCGTACGTGTGTTGAACGTGGAGGTGCCGTCCGTTCGGCACTTGGTCATCGGTGATTTGGATCATGGCGAGTACGACTCCATCATCCCCGTTCTCTTGAACGCTTCCGCTCGCGATCTACAAGGGTATGTAGATGCACTCTCCTCTCGTTGCTAGTTGACTCCATAGATTGATATTGGTGAAACGTAGGAAATTTTTTTGTTTTCTGCTACGATCCCCAACAAGTTTGGCCCAGGTAGCGTTGGGCCATTAACAGGCTGAATATTGTACTGGCCTATTACAGCCCAGATGAAACCATGGGCCTTTAGCAGGCCGAAATGCATGATGGGCCTCAATTTTCACTAGTCGTCGATGGGCCTTCAGCAGGCTGAAATGTAGACCGGGCCTTTTTGGGCCCAGTTATATCACGGGCAGTTACCAGGCCAAAACATATCTCGGGCCTTAGTTGGACCACGGATATCATGGGCCTTTAAGAGGCCGAAAGCTTAGTACAGACGTCAACGACCCGAATTATACGACAGGACTTTAACAGGCCCAAAGTCACGTTGGGCTTAACTGTTGCCACCTTTATCGCAGGCCATTAGTGGGCCCGATGTCCCGTCGGACCATATACGGCCCATGGACAGCACGGGCCATTCCCAGGCCGAAAGTCACACCGGGCTGAAATGGGCCAATGTCTACATCGGCCCTCTAACAGGCTGAAAGTCACTCGGCTGTAATTGGGCCCAAATATTCGGCGAATAATTAATGGGCCAGATCTGGCTTCGGGTCGTAAATGGGCCTTTATTAAGCAGGCAGTTATTGGGCTGGCCCACTAGTACCTGAGTAAGTACTACAGGCCTTTGACTGGGCCAGCCTTTTTAACCTATATGGGCCTCTGTTGGGCCCAGCCACGTGTCGATGTATCGTAGGCATGTCTCCTCCAATGGACGAGCGACATCTGGCCCACTTACGAGCAGACAGGTGTTCCCTCCGGCCAATCAGAATTTTACACGTGGAAATTTTCCATTGGTCCTGGCTGTTAATGGGTTATCGGATCCAAAACCAGACCCGATAGCTTAATGGCGTTCCGTTACGGTGGATGCCACGTGTCGGTCACCCTTGACAAAAGCACTTCTGTGACACATGATTTATCGTCATGGAAGTGGACACTTCTGTGATGATAATTTTGGTAATGTCATGGAACACTTCTACGACACCACAGGTATGACTATCTTAATTCTGTCATAAAATCGTCATGGATGTACATGCATGACAAAAAACGTGACCTACTGTGACAAACATGTATCATTACGGAAGTATATTTTTTGTAGTGCAACCCCTCGTCCGGGCCAAAAGGATGCACCCTCGCGGGGCGCCCAACCCAGTAGTAAAGAAATTGAAGCCCATCACGGGACGCGGAACCGTTCTGGAGGGATGGCTCGATAGGCCATGCAAAATACACACAACACCGGATACCGTACCAACCCACAGCCATAGAGCATGTTGGATACTCCGGCAAGTGGCCAAGAGCGGCGAGGATATCCTCACCAAAAACACCACGGAGGAATTCCCCCCGGAACACGATGACCATAGAGTATTGACAGTATTCGATACTTTCGCTTCAAACAATCGGCGCAAGAGGTCACTCCGCAACCTCACCGAAGTCTACCAAGTCGCAACGATAAATCCTTAGAATGACACGGCCATAACTTTCAACACCAATGACGAACCAAAAATCTGGTTAGTCTGGGCACCAGCCGCCTTGGTCCTCAATCCAATTGTGGTCGGCTTTTGACTCACTAAAGTTCTCATGGACGGGGGCAGTGGATTAAACCTCATCTACGAGGATACACTAGATAAAATGGAAATAGACAGGAGCCACATCGAGCATAGTAATAGAACCTTCCGAGGGATCATTCCCAGTCGGGAGGCACGATGCGCAGGGAAAATCACACTCGATGTGGTATTCGGCACGCCGGAGAACTATCGGTCCGAAGAGATAATCTTCCAAGTGGCCCCTTTCAACAGTGGATATCATGCCCTATTGGGGCGAGATGCATTCACGCGCTTTCAAGCTATACCTCATTACGGGTATATGAAGCTCAAGATGCCCGGGCCCAACGGCATTATCACTCTTGCTAGTGATCCGAACATAGCCCTTCGCGCCAAAAACAAAACAGCATCCCTAGCCCTCGAGGCATTATCTGAGGCCCTCGCGGCCGAAGAGTTAACCGCACAATGCTCCATGGTGGACAAGGATGGCGTAATCCTTGATAAGCATCCCAAATCCACCTCTTTCAAACTAGTAGACGAAATAGTCAAATTCCAAGTCCATCCGACGGACCCCAAGAAGACAGCTTCCATCGAGGCACAGCTGGACCCAACGGTTGACGCCGCACTGCGAACGTTCCTGCGCGAGAACTCGGATATATTTGCCTGGCACCCTTTTGATATGCCAGGAATCCCACACAGGTTGGCTGAACACAGCCTCAATATATTGAAGGGATATAAGCCGGTCAAGCAAACACTGCGGCACTTTTCTGAACCTAAACGACAAGCCATGGGGGAGGAGCTAGCCAAGTTAATCGAGGTCGGGTTCATCAGAGAAATAAAACACCTGGACTGGCTAGCAAACCTGGTGATGGTACCAAAGAAGGACAAATCTTGGCGCATGTCCATCGACTTCAAAGACCTCAATAAGGCTTTCCCTAAGGATCCCTTCCCCCTCCCCCGCATCGATCAGATCATTGATGCTACTACAGGACACGACTCACTGTGTTTCCTCGACGCATACTCTGGATACCATCAAATTAAGATGAAGGAATCCGATCAAGCCGCAACGGCATTCATCACCCCATACGGGCCTTTCTGCTTCAACACTATGCCCTTTGGGCTTGAAAATGCTGGCGCCACCTACCAATGCATGATTCAAACATGCTTGTAAAAGCAAATTGGAAAGACAGTGGAAACATATGTGGATGACATCGTCATCAAAACTAAACACGTCGAGTCATTAATAGACGACTTGCGTCTCACATTCGACAATCTCCGGACATATGACATTAAACTCAATCCGGAAAATGTGTTTTTGGCGTTCCCGCCGGAAAGCTGCTGGGCTTCATCATTTCCAATAGAGGAATTGAGGCAAATCCAACCAAAATCCAAGCTTTGTCACAATTGGCTACGCCAACCGACCTCAAACAGGTCCAAAAACTAGCCGGATGTGTGGCAGCGTTAAGCCACTTTATCTCCAGGCTAGGAGAAAAAGCAGTGCCACTTTATCGCCTTCTCCGACGTACCGACCACTTCGAGTGGACGGAAGCGGCAACGGCTGGACTGGAAGAAATAAAGGCTCTTTTAGCAAGCAACCCGATCCTGGCCGCGCCAAACATCGGCGAACCGATGTTATTATACATCTCTGCAACGCACTAGGTGGTGAGTGCAGTGCTCATCGTTGAGCGAGAGGAGGACGGACACAAGTTCCCACTCCAGAAACCGGTATACTACGTATCCACTGTCCTTACACCATGCAAATCCCGGTACCCTCATTACCAAAAGATAGCATATGCGGTATTCCTGGCATCCCGGAAGCTACGACACTACTTCCAGGAGTTCTCAATTACAGTGGCTTCCGAAGTACCACTCAATGACATAATAAATAACCACGACGCTACTGGTCGGATTGCTAAGTGGGCTATCAAGCTTCTACCATTTGACATAACATACAACCACGCCGGGCCATTAAATCCCAAGTATTGGCCGACTTCATTGCCGAATGGACAGAGGCCGAACTCCCTAGAGAGTATGGCACATATTCCAACTGGGTCATATACTTCGATGGCTCTAAAATGTTAGTTGGTTTAGGAGCTCGCGTCGTTTTAACGTCCCCCACTGGAGACACAGTCCAGTATGTGCTCCCAATATTATACACAGACTCCAACAATGCAGCCGAATATGAGGCCTTATTGCACGATCTTCGGATGATACCTCCATGGGCATACAATGTCTGGAGGTGCACGGGGATTCAAACCTCACAATATCCTAGATAAATGGAGACTTCGATGCTAAGGACCCGAAGATGGCAGCCGATCATAATGTCGTACTCAAAATATCAGCACGGTTCGAGGGACTCGAGTTCCATCACGTGGCTCGAGAGAGTAATCAAGCGGCGGACGTCCTCGCTCGCATGGGCGCCAAGCGCGACCCCGTCCCGCCCAACATCTTTTTGGAAAGGCTCTTCAAGCCATCCATGGTATGGCAGGATGAGTGCGGCAACACTAGTCCAGATCCGACTACTCCCCCAGATTCCGAACACAATTTCGATATCATCGGGGGCTCAGCCACCGAAATAACACCATCGGCCCATCTAATAATGGCAGTAATTGCCCCATGGACCGAACCATTCTTGGCCTACCTTAATAGGTGAGAGCTCCCGGCGGACCAGAATGAGGCTCGCTGCATTGTTCGACGCTCAAAAGCCTACAAGGTCCACGACAAAGAGCTCTATAAGAAAAGTGCTATCGGAGTCCTTCAAAGATGTATCTCCGAAGAAGAGGGACGGCAGCTCCTGGCTGGAATCCATGCTAGCCTCGATGGTCACCACACTGCGGCTCGGTCCCTTGTAAGTAAGGCCTTCCGTACAGGTTTCTTCTAGCCGACGGCCCGAGCAGACGCCCAGGACTTTGTCCAACGTTGTGTCGGATGCCAGCTCTTCGCCAATCAAAGCCATATGCCGCCTACGGCACTACAAACAATCCCCGTTACTTGGCCTTTTGCTGTCTGGGGGCTTGATATGGTGGGACCCCTTAAAGGAGGGAGCCATAAGAAAAATATCTGCTAGACATGGTAGATAATTCACCAAGTGGATAGAGGCCAAACTAGTGAAAACAGCCAAAGCTGGACTGGTGATCGACTTTATATCCGGTGTCGTGCACCGTTATGGTGTCCCACACAGCATCATCACCGATAACGAGTCCAATTTCACAGCCGATGAAGTAAAATCCTGGTGTGCTAAATTGGGCATTAAACTCGATTACGCCTCGGTCTATCATCCACAAACAAACGGTCAAGTCGAACAAGCTAATGGTCTTATTATGAGCGGCATTCAGCCTAGAATAGTGTGGCCTTTGAAAGAATGAGACAAGCACTGCGTTGAGGAGCTCGACTCCGTACTCTGGGGGCAGCGGACCATGCCCAATCGTACTACCGGATATACAGCCTTCTTCATGGTGTACGGCGCAGAGGTTGTGCTACCCTGTGACATTATTCATGACTCACCTTGAGTGTGCATGTATGAAGAGAGAGAGGCCAAGCTTGATCGGCAGGACATCTTAGATATGCTGGAGGAGGAGTGCGACGTCGCAAAATCCCGTTCCGCATTTTATCAACAGCAGGCTCGCAGATATCAAAGCAGAGAAGTGTGGGCCAAGACTTATAATGTTGGCAAACTCGTTCTACGCTTGCCAAAGAAGAAAAAGGACAAACTCAAGCCCAAGTGGGAGAGTCCCTTCATCATTGATGAAGTTCTCACTGGAGGAGCGTACCGCCTAAGTGATGCATCACACAATTGCCTAGAGCCGAACCCATGGAACGCGGCTAGACTTCGAAGATTCTACACCTAGAGCCGGACTCTTTGTTTCCATTATTTTCTTTTTTTCTCTCTTTAAATTTTTTTAGCTCTTGTACGGTTAAAACCGCACACCTATGACTTGCACATACTTAAATATATACATTCATAATACCTGGGGGCTTCTTGTACAGAAGCTTATTATTATTTTCCTAGCATCAAGCTCAACACATATGTGTACTCTTCCGCATATGTACCTTTTCTTCGCCATTATATGCATCGTTATGACTTAAGTTTTGGCCAAGCTGGGTTACCTGGCTCCTGTGTTTATGCCCTATGTTCCTGTTAGTTCGGCTAGGGCATAGAGGGAGCACCTCTGCGATTGTTACTGCCGGGTCATCTGGACGTGTACCTCAGACTGGGTGAAGCCGAAAGCTAGCATTCTTAAGGGAGTATTCGGTCGGCGGACTAAACGCGTGTTACACTGATTACACTATGAGCCCCTAGATGTCACTCAGACTGCGGTTTTTTCAATCACAGTTCGAACATGCATACTAATGCATATTCGCCTAGGGAAAGGAACCCTTAACGGAACTATTCTCCCTGGAAGACGTTTCTTACAATTGCAATGTAATATAGCATAGCTAGTCGGATACAACTTGTCTACTCAAGCAACTATGACCCCTACGCCTAGTTTCCATGCATACCTCGGTTTCTATTACTGAGCGGGTATTCAGAAACACTCCGAGCCTTCGGGTACAGAGGTCGAAGTGAAAAGGTCTGCCATGACAATCGTTTTACAATCTGGCTAGGGACAAATTTGTTAATTGAAGTACATAGTCATTTAGACTCAAAAACTTCTTCCTCTATGTCGTTTAACAGGCTGTCTAGCTTACAATCCTGTTGGGAATATGTGGCGGCTATTTTACTTGGTCATATACCAAACTAACTGGAATTTCTTTTCCATCTGACCCCTTAGGTCTGACCCGGGCCATATGATTCGGATCAAGCTTGGTGTATCGTGTCTTCACCATGGCCCAGGCCTCTCGCGCACCTTCTCGGCAGGCTGATATCTTCCATAATCGAATACACCGTCGTGCCCCTTTGAATAGCTCCACGAGCTCCGCCATACCTCCTGGAGGAGAGGCGGATGGCCATAAAGCCTTGGCAACACTCCTCATTGCTTACCAAACTCGCTCGTGGATCCGGGACAGCTCCTGTAGCAGGTCGCCTTGAGATCCGGACAATTCCTCTTCTGGATGGCCAGTCAGCATACCTGCCGACATAAATCTGTCAGTTCCTTCCCTCGCCGGATTATAGGGAGGCAAGTTTGAAAAGCACACTGAATATGCCGCCTTGTAGCCTCCTATTCTCCTTGACGGTGTCAGCTAGCTGAGCTCGAACATCTTTTAGTTCTTCGCCCAGTTGGGTATTGGAATCCTGCAGCACTTTTCCTCCCTGACCCGCGTCAGCACACGTTCGCCTGCCGCATGTTGCCTTTTGGCATCTTGTTCACTAGCCTGGGTGACCTTCAGTTTCTCTCTCAGTTGCTCTACTGATTCTATCAGCGGAAACACAATAGTATTAATATTACTGGTATATGATTATACTTTTCCTGATAGGGAGATACATTACCAGGCGGTGCCTCCTTGGATTTTTCCAATTCGGTGGTAGCCACAGTCAGCTGGGTCCGACACTTTTCCAGCTCTTGAGACAGTAGGATATTCTTCTTCGTAAGTGCCTGATTATACAATGATCCTTAAATCAATTGTATCAACTGATTTAAGTCTCGGGGGCTACTAGTATATGATTATCAAATCTACACTTACCTGCATATCTTTTAGATGTTGGTCTGTGGCTCTGGCAAGTCCATCCCGAGCAGCTCGGATGTACGCATCGGCCGAGCTGAAGTCATTGAATGCCTCCTTTGAAAAGCCGGGGTTACGGAGAGCAGCCCTCTGAAGACGATGATTCATGGCGCTCTCCACTTCAGAGTTCATGACGGACATATCTTCTGAATCCTCTGCGGAAGGACAGTCCGGCGCCACTCCCGTTTCATCCCTCGTCCTTAGGGCAGGGTCTGGAACCTGACTAGTGGAGCCCATTCGAACTAGGTCGGGGAGAGCTACGTCCAGGAGGCATATTTTAAAAAGAAAGCCTTACCACTTTGATGAAGGTTTTGCCGTATTATCGTTTGCCTTTCTCTTCGAAGATGTGCTCGGCGCGGGCACCACTCTCCTCAGAGATGCTTCTGGTGCGCGTTGTGGCATCGAGTGCCTCCCCTTTGGAGCATGAAATAGTGCGGTGGGTGAGGTGTAATAAGGAAGCTCTTTCGAAGAAGGTACCTCTTGATTACTTACATGTGAGGAAGGAAGGAGGCCAGGATAGTTGGCCACGATTGGCACAATTGTGCCATCATAGCTTGCCTGGTAGAATACTCCCTTCTCGAGCTCCACAAATATGTCTGGATCCTCTTCGAGGCCGGGGTCAAGATCCTGGTTGTGATCCTCTGGCTGTGGGGTGGGATTATGGATCCCCTCGGTAACCTTCCGCCATTCCTGTTACAAGTAGATGGGTTAATGTCCATTAAAAGTGATTCGGGGAGAAGATTGAGTAAAGTGGTGGGATTAGAGCTCACCCAGCTCGGAGGATTGTACATGGAAAACCCATCTCGGTGTTTAAGACAAGCGAACTCCTCTTCCTCCCCTTTGTACAGTTTGGCCAATATTTTGACCAAAGCGGCGGGGGAGTCCAGATCTTTCCAACCGCAGCATGAGGCGTCATCCTCCCCATTATAGTGCCACATGGGAAGCCCTCGGTATTGGAGTGGCTGGACCCCCTCGCACTATGGAAGTCGCCATCACCTCGATTATTGATAATTTGGACTGGGCAAGTATCTTTATCTTGTCCATCGATTGACGAACTTCTGCGGTATCTTCCTCCTCGAGGCTCCGAGGGCGCCAGCTGTGACGTTTCTTCAGTGGAGCATTTCAAAATTCAGGAAGGCCCATTCGAACTGGGTCGGGGAGAGCTACGTCCTCGATAAAAAACCATTCTAAGGGCCATTCTTCGAGCGCCTTCTTCGGTGTATGGGGCAGGTATCCAGTCCCGGCTATGCTCCATACTTCGGCACCACCCACCTCAAATATCGACCCTTCTTGGTTGTGAGGGACGAGGCAGAATAGTTTCCTCCACAAGTCAAAGTGGGCTTCACAGCCCAGGAAAAGCTCGCACGGTGCAACAAAACCTACGATGTGCAGGATAGAGGCCGGTGTGAGGTTGTGCAGTTGGAGGCCGTAATACTCCAGGAGTCCATGGAGGAAAGGGTGGATTGGAAACCTGGCACCTCTCAACAAGTAAGATACGAAGCACACCCGTTCCCCCCTAGTTGGATTGGGGAAATTTTCCGCCAGGACCTCGCCTGTAAAGGAGGTCAATCCTGCTCGAACAGGGACCAGATCCGCAAGGGGGCGGAATCCATGTGTTTGGAGCTTAACCAACTGCTCATGGGATACAGAGCATCTCTCTCAATCACCTTTTTCGGAGCCGTGGGGGCGGGAGGAAGAACTAGGGACGCTAGCCATGTTGAATGGTTTCCCCTAGCAAGACTCTGAGGATTTTCCGCTGGGTGTGGAATGGATCTGAGATCCAACCCCTTTAAATAGAGGCCTTTCTTATGTGGCCGGAGGGGGGTTATGAAAAAATACCCTGACCTCTCGTATTCGCACGACACGTAGAACAGAAGGTGTGGAGGCACAGAAGCCGATGGATGCAACATTAAATGGAGAGCCAAATACAGCTCTTTAAGTCAGATACTTTGAAGTGATCGGAGAAGGAACCCGCCTTGCAATGCCGAAGACAATCTGCGCACCTGACACCTTATCGTTGAAGCCTAGTTCGGGGGCTACTGAGGGAGTCCTGGATTAAGGGGTCCTCGGGCATCCGGCCTGTGTGACGAGGGCCGGACTATTGAACCATGAAGATACAAGATAGAAGACTTTCTCCTGTGTCCAGATAGGACTCTCCTTTGCGTGGAAGGCAAGCTAGGCGGCTGGATGTACTATTTCCTTTCTATGTAACCGACTTTGTACAACCCTAGTCCCCTCCAGCGTCTATATAAACCAGAGGGTTTAGTCCGTAGAGGCAATCATAATCATATAGGCTAGACTTCTAGGGTTCTAGCCATTATGATCTCATGGTACATCAACTCTTGTAACCCTCATACTCATCAATATTAATCAAGCAGGACGTAGGGTATTACCTCCATTGAGAGGGCCCGAACCTGGGTAAAACCTCGTGTCCCTTGTCTCCTATTACCCTCCACCTCAGACGCACAGTTTGGGACCCCCTACTCGAGATCCGCCGGTTTTGACACCGACAAGCTCTCTCCCACGTCCTAGTAGCAGCACTTAGCTCCGCGTTCGTGAGAAGACTAGACTAGGTGCCGGACGCGGCTGTTCATTTTCTTTCTGTAGTTGGCTCGCCCCTTTTCTCTTTCAATGAAATTTGGAGTTCTGGCATTTCTCGATGGCTTGGTTTTGCGCCATCTTCTCTCTGATTCTTCCCTCAATTCTTCATTTTGCGCCTTGGAGGGTGGCAGTCGCCCGACGCTCTCCCTCGCGCACCTCGCGAGGGGGATGGACAAGCACGCGTCCGTGCGCACTCCCCTGGTCTCTGCGAGGCGCCCTCGTTTGAGCTAGTGATCGGCGCATCCCTTTTCTAGTCCGTGCCCCACGGGTACCGCAACATGCATCGTTTGGCAATGACCAGCCCATGCCAGAGGCCTCACGCGAGAGGGGTTAAGGATTTCTTAATGAATTTTTTGCAGCTTTGAGATATTGCCTGAATCAGCGCTAGAGAAACCCCACCAGGTGCCCAGAGGCGCGCGTCCTCATGATACGTCTCCAACGTATCTATAATTTTTGATTGTTCCATGCTATTATATTATCTGCTTTGGATGTTTAATGGGCTTTATTATACACTTTTATATTATTTTTGGGACTAACCTACTAACCAAAGGCCCAGTGCAAATTGCTGTTTTTTCCTATTTCAGTGTTTCGCTGAAAAGGAATATCAAACAGAATCCAAACGGAATGAAACCTTCGGGAGAGTGATTTTTGAAACAAACGCAATCTAGGAGACTTATATCATATTGCTTGAGTGGACGTCAAGGAAGCATTGAGGAGACCACGAGGCAGGGAGGTGCGCCCCCACCCTCGTGGGCCCGTCGTGCCTCCCCTGACCGACTTCTTTTGCCTATATATTCTCATATACCCCGAAAACATCCGAGAGCACCACGAAACCCTTTTTCCACCGCCACAACCTTCTGTACCCAAGAGATCCCATCTTGGGGCCTTTTCCGGATCTCCGCCGGAGGGGGAATCGATCACGGAGGGCCTCTACATCAACTCCATGGCCCCTCCGATGATGTGTGAGTAGTTTACCTCAGACCTTCGGGTCCATAATTATTATCTAGATGGCTTCTTCTCTCTCTTTGGATCTCAATACAATGTTCTCCTTGATCTTCTTGGAGATCTATTTGATGTAACTCTTTTCGCGGTGTGTTTGTCGAGATCCGATGAATTGTGGGTTTATGATCAAGTTTATCTATGAACAATATTTGATTCTTCTCTGAAATCTTTTATGTATGATTGGTTATCATTGCAAGTCTCTTCGAATTATCAGTTTGGTTTGGCCTACTAGATTGATCTTTCTTGCAATGGGAGAAGTGCTTAGCTTTGGGTTCAATCTTGCGGTGTCCTTTCGCAGTGACAGCAGGGGCATCAAGGTACGTATTGTACTGTTGACATCGAGGATAAAAAGATGGGACTTATATCATATTGCTTGAGTTTATCCCTCTACATCATGTCATCTTGCCTAATGTGTTACTCTGTTCTTATGAACTTAATACTCTAGATGCATGCTAGATAGCGGTCGATGTGTGGAGTAATAGTAGTTGACGCAGAATCATTTCGGTCTACTTGTCGCGGACGTGATGCCTATAGACATGATCATGCCTAGATATTCTCATAATTATGCACTTTTCTATCAACTGCTCGATAGTAATTTGTTTACCCACCGTGATACTTATGCTATCTTGAGAGAAGCCACTAGTGAACCTATGGCCCCGGGGTCTATTTTCCATCATAGTTTCCAATCTATTTTACTTTGCAATCTTTACTTTCAATCTATATCATAAAATACCAAAAATATTTATCTTATTATCTCTATCAGATCTCACTTTTGCAAGTGGTCGTGAAGGGATTGACAACCCCTTTATCGCGCTGGTTGCAAGGTTCTTATTTGTTTGTGTAGGTGCGAGGCGACTTGCATGTAGTCTCCTACTGGATTGCTACCTTGGTTCTAAAAAACTGAGGGAAATACCTACGCTACTTTGCTGCATCACCCTTTCCTCTTCAAGGGAAAACCAACGCAGTGCTCAAGAGGTAGCAAGAAGGATTTCTGGCGCCGTTGCCGGGGATATCTACGCCAAGTCAAGACATACCAAGTACCCATCACAAACTCTTATCCCTCGCATTACATTATTTGTCATTTGCCTCTCATTTTCCTCTCCCACACTTCACCTTTGCCGTTTTATTCACCCTCTTTTCCATTCGCCCTCTTTTCCGTTCACCTCTTTTTGCTTGCCTCTTGCTTCCATCATGTCTGAAATTGGGGAGGTTATCATTGATAAGGATAGTGGTAATAACATGGAAAACTTTGATACTTTTGTTGATCCTCATGAAGAACCCACTATTTTACACACTAAAAAATTTCGGATTGGTAGTGGTAATATTATTGGAAAAGGAGTTATTCAAGATTTCTTTACTTGTGCTTGTGCTTTGCCCACCATGAGCCAGTCTATTCTTCATAAAACTAGTAGTCTTGCGGATGCTATATCGTTGCTTGTTGTTGAACTTGAAAGACTCCATATGCATCCTTGCATACATAGGATCTTTCTAGAATTTTCTAATATTGAGCATTCTTCTGTTAAGCGAGTAGCAACCATATTTTTAGCTCATGAGTTCAGATTTATAATAAAAGAGGCCAATGAAATTTTTGCGCATTATAGGGTGGATACCGTCCGTCCTCCCATAGAAGCAATCCTTTTTTATCAAGAGGACATAATGCGCTTACGATCTTTAGATCATGTTGCTTTTAACGAAAACCTTAGAAAGAAGGTTCCTACCGATGTTCTTGTTGATAGTATTTCTGAACGTAATGATAATTTTTCTATCCAAAACAATGGGTTGTGTTTTTCCCTTGAACAAAGGCTCATGACTTTTTGCCAAAAGAATGCTTATAATGATGAATTGGTTGTGCAATATGAGGGGCCAAAGGAAGAACCAATACCTCCCAAGCTTCATCTTGGGGACTTTTGTCCCATTAAATTTAGCCCTTTTGATTACTTTTGCTTTCCACAAAGAAAGCTTGCTGCTGAACATAGGGAGTATGAGATGCGTTTTCGTGATTTACCTTATCATTATCATGATAGTACCTAGATCTATTCTTGTTTTTTTTGCCTAGCTAGGGGCGTTAAACGATAGCGCTTGTTGGGAGGCAACCCAATTTTATTTTTGTTTCTTGCTTTTTGGTTCTGTTTAACAATGAATAATTCATCTACTTCTGTTTAAATGTGGTTTTATACTTTTAATTAGTGTTTGTGCCAAGTAGAACCTTTGGGAAGACTTGGGGGAAGTTTTTGCGATCTTCCTGTAAAAAACAGAAACTTTAGAGATCACGAGATTTGCTGCCATTTTTTACTGGAGAGTGCGATTAGGTTGATTCTTTTTGCAGATGATTAATAGACAAATTACTCACGTCCACCAATTTATTTCAGAATTTTTGGGGTTACATAAGTATTCGAAACCTACAGATTAGTACAGATTGTTCTGTTTTTGACAGATTCTGTTTTTCGTGTGTTGTTTGCTTATTTTGATGAATCTATGGCTAGTATCGGGGGGTATGAACCATAGAGAAGTTGGAATACAGTAGGTTTAACACCAATATAAATAAAGAATGAGTTCATTACAGTACCTTAAGTGGTGGTTTGTTTTCTTATACTAACGGAGTTCATGAGATTTTCGGTTGAGTTTTGTGTTGTGAAGTTTTCAAGTTTTGGGTAAAGATTTGATGGATTATGGAATAAGGAGTGGCAAGAGCCTAAGCTTGGGGATGCCCAAGGCATCCCAAGGTAAAATTCAAGGACAGCCAAAAGCCTAAGCTTGGGGATGCCTGTTGGTGTACAAAAGTAGGGGCTCTCCTTTTGATCCCTTTACTTGTGCACGGGCAGTCAGAGCCGCGCCCGCGGCCACACTTAACAAGGCAGAGGAGGGAGGCCGGGGGGAAACCTAAGCATAAGATAAAAAAAAGCAACGCCAAGGCCAGGAACACTGAAGAACAAAGGAGCAAGGTGGGCTCCCCGGCAAGGCCCTTGCCGGGGCGACCTCTGCGGCCCCGGCAAGAGCCTTGCCAGGGCAACTTGCCCAATGCCAGCAGAGCGAGCCGCCCTTGAGCCTAGGAGTTCCAAACACCGCTGACGACTACATTGGAACCAAGGCTCGAGAGGTACCTCCGTGGTGACATGGAGATCTTTGTCAAGATCATGAACACGTGAGATCAGATGAGGACTAGAAGACGACGACCCCCGGTGAGATCCTTGCCAGGGACGACCGCGACGCCATGGCAAGACCTTTGTCGGGGGCCCAGCAAGACCCTTGCCGAGGACACGAGCAGGGCCGCAGCCGGGACAGCGTCTGCCAAAGCTCCACCGCCGTCCCCAAGCAGCTGCTAGCTCAACCAGCTGGGCGGGCACCTGCGTGGCGATAAGCGGCCTCTACACCGACCCAGCAAGCACTTGCGTGGTGGCATGCAAGTCTTCCTGAAGATTGAGCCACCACACCAGCCCAGTAGCCAGCCAACGTGGCACCACGACACCTCATCAGCTCAGACGCATGTTGAAGCCAGGCGTGGCGGCGACAGCTGGGACATGCTTCCTTGCCGTCCCCGATAAAGTGAGAGGGACACGTATGCAGCGCATTGAATGCATTTGTCCAACGGTGCCAGAGGATAGACTCATCCACTGTACATCTTTTCCACCTCCTGTGTACCACCATGGCAACCCCTTTTTCTTATAAAAGGAGGCCCGATGCGACCAGGAGGGGGATTTTCGGATCTTTTGGGCAAAGTTGCACCCAGTAGCTAGCTCAAGAACACAAGAACACTCAAATACATCCACCAAAGCAGGACTAGGGTATTACGCATCTTTGCGGGCCGAACCTGGGTAAACAATCCGTGTGCTTCCTGTCAGACCCGCTCTTTTCACAACCCCGTGCCCGCCAACCGTAGAAGGGAATCCAGTGATCCCATAGGTGTCGATTTCCCCCGACATCTTTGGCGCGCCAGGTAGGGGCACACAGTTGTGAGAACCTGGTCTGATTAGGGCAACGGCTTCATCGTGGCCGTCGTTCCAAGGAAGAAGACGACCGAGCTTGAGCTCAATTATGGTTTCAAACTTTCCGGTGAGAAGAGGTTATTTGACATTAGCTCACTTGATGAATGGAGAACCCAGTCTTATGAGAATGCCAAACTGTTTAAAGAAAAAGTTAAAATATGGCATGACAAAAGTATACAACCATCTGCAGATGCGATGGACGCCCGTGCAACGACAGAAAAGCTAAGTCGTGCGAAACTTTAAGCGATTTCTTTTTATATAAGATTATTGTCCTCGGATGTCATGTCCTATGTGCGGAAAACCTACACGCAAAGGGGCCCTCCTGCTATTGGCAACGCTCTTGCTTTGTTTTGAGTCCGCTCAACAGCTCAAGCAGCCACGTCGAGATCGGCAGGGTAGCCTTCCGTAATTGGCAACGCTCTCGATTCTGACTCGAGTCAAGCTCGATAGTTCGAGCGGCCGCATTAAGAGCGGTAAGGCGGTTCGCCTGGCAGCAAGCATACCCGGCAGGCTATTGGGGATCCGTCCTCAAGGCGTCGTGGCCTGGGTTACGCGCCGGCAAGCCTACCCAACTAACGTAGGGTGGACATGCAAAGGGGGATCAAACAGGACAATAACATGCATCATTTTTAAAAGTACTGCAGAGTTATATTACATCAATTGTTGCTGCGGTTCTAACTAAAGATATAAATTGTCTTGATCATGAGCCTGCAGCGGCGATGAGAAATGGGGTGCCTAATCCCGGCACTGGCCCTCCACCCTCTCGATTCCGCCGATGCGGCTGATGATGGGCTTGATACGCTCCTTGAGCGTCGCGAGGTCCGCATCCTCCGGCAAGCTCTCCAGCATGGCGTCAAAGTCGAGATTGGGGTTACAGTGCGCCACCTTGGTGAGGACCTTGGTCATGGCACCCCGACAAAGCTTCTGGGCCTCATCGGCTAGAGAGGCCGCCCTACAGGAGCGAAGATGCTCCAGGGCTCCAAGGACACCCTCGAAGAATACGGTCAGCTTGGCGTTGGGACTCACATTGTGCTCTGGGGTGTACCTCATGTTTGGCATCCCCATGGCAGCCAGCTTCGCGGTGATCGTGTCGGTGACGTCTTCGAGGCGGCCGATCCAGCGATTCTCGCCTTCCACAAACTCCTTGTGGTTGGCGGCTTCGTTCTTACACAACTGCCTCTTGGCCTCCAGATCCTTTGCCAGGGTCTCCTCTCAGGCTTTGGCCCCTGAGAGAATTCCCTCGAGACTCTCCAGCTTCAACTTGAGGTCTTTGATGGAGTTGTTGGCCTCGGAAAGCTGCCCGGACTTGTCGAGGACTGCGTCCTGCGCCTCAACCAGGGCACCGTTGAGCGTGTCCTTCTCCTTGCCCTCCAAAAAAATACACTTCCATGATGATACGTGTTTGTCACAGTAGGTCACATTTTCTGTCATGCATGTACATCCATGATAAATTTATGACAGAATCAAGATAGTCATACATGTGATGTCGTAGAATTGTTCCATGACATTACCAAAATTATCATCATGAAAGTGTCCACTTCCATGACGATAAATCGTCCATCATAGAAGTGCTTTCGTCAAGGGTGACCAACACGTGGCATCCACCGTAACGGAATGTTGTTAAGCTATCGGGTCCGGTTTTGGATCCGATAACCTGTTAACAGCCCCGACCAATGGGGATTTTCCACGTGTAAAATCATCATTGGCTGGAGAGAACACGTGTCGGCTCGCCGCTGGGACAGATGTCAACCACTCATTGGACCCAAAGCGCCTATGATACGTCGACACGTGGCACGGCCCAACAGAGGCCCATTCCTGTGAAAAGGCTGGCCCATTTGACTTGGTCAAAAGGTGGCGGGACGGTCCACGGCAAGCCTGTTAACGGCTTGTTCGCATATAGCCCATTTACAGCCCGCTAACCCAGGGCCCATTTATGGCCTATCCGAATTAGGCCCAGTAGCGTCATCTGGGCCGTCCAATATAATTCCAGCCCGTTTTAACTTCCGGCCATGTATGGCCCATGACGTATTTCGGACCCTATGAGGCCCTTAGTAACCCTCGGCCCATTAATGGCCCGTGGTAAAACTGGCCCGTAATGAATAGTGTATCACTTTATACCCATTAACGGCCAATTATACCGTTGGGTCGTTTCCAACCGATGTTATCTTTCGGCCTTCTTAGGGACCATTTATTCTTGGGCTCATTTCGAGCATACATTTACTTTCGGCCCTTTACTGTCATTTTCTGCTTGTGGGCCAAATTCAGCCCGTGGTTATAGTCGGCCCATTTATGGACCGTTAATACGTTGGGCCGTTTTCATAGCGTCATCAAATACGGCCGATTAACGACGGCCCATAATGGTCGGCCCATGAACGGACGATTTCAACTCTAGCCCATTTACGGCCATAATGTGGTCTGTTATTGGCCCATGTTTGGCCAACTGATCATACGGCCCTTAGAAGGCCCATTCATGATACGACCCGTAGAAGACCCATTGTGTCTACGGCCCGTATAATGCCCATTGTTTCTATGCCCCGTAGAAGGCCCATTGTTTCTAAGGCCCTTAGAAGGCCCATTGTTTCTATGGCCCGTAGGAGGCCCATGTTAACTACAGTAAATATGTAGCCCATGGTTAATGTGGCCTAGTTTTAAAAAATAGGCTATTGCGGCCACTAGCAAATCGCGGAAAAAGAACTGCACTGACTACAAGAAAACAAATAAACAAGACAATAAGGAAATAAATAGGCAAGCAACTTACACTAGGCTATCATGGCTATTACACATATTACATCCACTGGGCATCAAAGTTCTCCACCAGTGCAAATATAGGGAACAAAGCAGCATATAAACGCCGCAGCAAAACAAGTCCAGAACTGAAACCACTTCAGAAGAGTTCAAGAAACAATATCCTAGGTAGCCATAATGCTGGCAAGATGCTTAGCAAGCTTATTAACTTTCTCTTGTTTGGCACTTAAATCCTCCAGCACTTGCTGTTGCACCAGAAAGTATGCATCTGAATTCTGCAGGGACTTCCTCAGTCCTTCGGCTTCCTGTCACATAACATCTGATCGATGTCTTTCAACTTGAAGTTGAGACTCAAGAAGACGAACTGATTCATGCAGCGAGTTCGAAGAGCTGGTGCTAGCAGTAGTAGCCAGTAACTCGAACACTACATCAAGACAGGACTTTGGGGTTGTCTCAGTGTCTTCAATATAGTTTTTATCAGCTTTCTTGGAGACCAACAGGGATGTCTCACTATCTTGAACCTTACCTGCATTACTTCATGTACCATTGCATAACGGGGTACTCTTCTCCAATATTTTATCCGCATTCTAAAAGAGAAACAAACAAACACATCACAGGTTTACAATTTAGTATATGAAACTCGTTTGGTAAACCAGTTCAGTAGTAAGGTGGACAGGATAACAACATGAAACAAACATATATCTATGTAGTATGGTCACTGTATGGTCTATATCATTCTAGTTTATGTTGCCAAATCAAGATAGATACAGTTCGAATCATATCTATTTAAGACAAAGCAGCTTAGACAGAATATAAGTGTGGGAAACTACACGGCAATAACAACACTTGTAAGGTGCATGGCATGAGAATATAATTGTTTATTCAATTGAAACTGAAATCAACATAGAGCAAGTTACAACAGCAAACACGTTAAAGAAACAGGTTTAAAACATACATGTTGCGCCATTGGAGTTTCAGTTGCATCCTTCAAATTTGAAATTAGTTGGTATGAGTAAATACAACGATGCAAGAGTAAAGTAGTATGAACCATAGCTATGGAACCTGACCTGAGAACAATTCTTCTTCTGCTTTAAGCGTTGACTTGGGGTTCGGAGTGGTGGTCCTCGTGCTTTGGGCACTGCAGTTGCCTTACTAACTACTCGTGTTTGGGTGCTCTGTGGTGGAGATGGTGCTATGTCAACGGGAACTGGGTTACTATCTACTGGGGTTGGGGTTAGAAGGGGTGTAGCTGGTTCTCTGTCCAACTGGGTAGGGGTACAATCTGTGTGAGTCTGGGTTATGTGTGGTGGGGCTAGTTCTTGGGCAAGTACAACTGTGGTTCTATCTCCATCGACAGGTAGCACGATCTTTTCTGAAGACTGTGTTTTTACTCCCACAGATACTGCCATCACCCCCTCCAATTGAAATGGCTAATAAACAATAAAAGTAATTGAATGTATAGACATTGTAAGATAGACAGGTGCAATGGATAGTAGGGAAGAAAACAGGGCATGAAATAATTCACATTTATGTTGTCTAACCAAACAGAATAGCAGGACATAATTTCACATATATGATGGCTAATTAAACAGGATAGCATGACACAATTTCACATGTATGATGGCTAACTAAACATGATAGAATGACATACTTCAAAATATGATGACTATGTAAACAGGATGACATGATATAACTATATGATGTGTCTATTAAAGTGGTTGGCATGCCATAAATCACAAACATGCCATCGATGGAAACATGATGGCACGATATAATTCACGGATAGAATGACATAATTCAAAATATGATGACTATGTGAACAGGATGAGATGATATAACTATATTATGTCTTTAGAAAATGGGTTGGCATGCCATAATTCAGATACATGCTGTCTATGTAAACATCATGGCATGATATAATTCAAATATATGATTTATATACTAAGGAAGTGAGCTGAGGGCAATCGCATATATGATGTGTCAACTAAGGAGATGGCATTCAATATCGTGTACATGATGTTAAAACTAAGCATTGCAATACAACATATGCATGATATGAGTAATATAACCCTGCCAAGTTTGATCATACACCTCAGGGGGATAATAGGATGTTACGCCCATGATGCGGCTATATTTCCCACGTGTCGGAGCACGACTTAGAGGCATAACCGCATTGTAAGCAATGTCGCAAGTGGGGTAATCTTCACACAACCCATGTAATGAATAAAGGGGAAGAGATACATAGTTAGCTTACACTCGCCATGTCACACAGTAGCATAAATATCATTACATTCATCCAGATACAATCAAGGTCCGACTACAAAACCAAAATAAAGAACAACCCCAAATGCAACAAAGTTCTTGATCGCCCCAACTGGGCTCCACTACTGATCGTTTGGAAAGGAAACGCAGTATCGTCCTGAGTCCTCACCGAACTCCCACTTGAGCTCAGTCGAATCTGTAACATCCCAAATTTTCAATTTGGAATGTTATACATTAGATCATCATGCATATCATATTTTATTTTGCTTTTTGGTTGATCCTAGAAATTCTACGCAACTCAATGACCCACGGAGAGAGTTGGGGATTTCGTTATTTTCATATTTGAGTTCTCTCAAATATTGAGAATAGGATCATTTGATTTTATTTATTTTATCATCAATTATTTCTATTACAAAAATATGATAGAGGGAATAAAATGACTTTCCCAAAATAAAGAAATATTGAGGATTTAATAATAAAATCAAATAAGATTTTATTTCGGAGTTTTTCGGTGTTTTATTTGAATTTAGGAAAAAAAGTGCGTTATTCAAAATTGCATTTAGGGCCCAAATAAATGTTCACCTTGTGCGGCTTGATTTTAGAAGCCCGTGAAAATTTATTTTGTATTTTTTGGAGTCCGTTTAGTATTTACTTTTATTTTTCTTCCGAGCAGAATAATTAAAAAAACGAACCGACTTCGGGCCGTACCTGAGCGGGACACCGCCCGGGGGCAGCCTTTAAATAGCGCCGCCCCGAGCCGCCCCAGCCCATCAGCCCCGCCTCGATCCGCGCGCGCCGCCGGAGTCGCCGCCGCCGCCGACGACGATCCCGCCGCCCGAGGTTCGTCGCGCCTCGTTTTCCGTGCCGAAAAAAAGGAGAGAAAAAAAATTCGGCGTTCGTTATTTTTCTTTTTCTCGGATTAAATCCGCGATTTTTCTGATCGTGATTCCTGATCCAATTTTTGTTTTAGTTTAACTTTTCGCTCGTTTATCGGAATAAGGCGATTCAAGTGCCTAGAGTTTCGTCTCGAAACCCTCTATCTGTTTAACCAACTTAAACAAGTTTTTGTTACTGTAAACTTTGCCCTAGATCCAGATTACTAGAACGAAGTTGTTTTCTTTCGCCGTTTGTCTTTTGTTGCTTCGTTTGATTTGATTCTTTTTGCCAACCGGAGTTCTTAAGTTGAACCTTCTGGTTAGATCTCTTATTTGAGTTTTACCTGTGCATTAGATGAGTACTTATTGTATGCTTGTTTGTTTGTCTGCGATACAATACCCGGAGTGCGCCGCCTATTACTTCGAATCGTTAGGTTTCGCGGATCATCAGCAAGGCAAGTAACACTTTGATCATACCTTTTCTACTACCCAGTTTTATTGCTTTAGATCAATCCTCACACATTTCATGATTAGGATCTAATTAAATTGTGGGATGGGAAGTAGATGAGGTAGTACCTATTACCTGTTTATTATCAAACCTTTGGGAGTTACTTCTACGTTTGCTTATTATGCCATGCTATGCTAGTAGACGTGGATTGGGTGAGTGAAATCCATGATAGATGTGAGATTGTTAATTAATGGTTTATCTAAGGTGGCAACTTAAACACACATCTGGGTGGATTGAGGCACCTGGGTATTCCAGGACTTGCCTGTTTTCTTTTGGACCGCCACCCAGGCTCAAAGGGATCATGAGACTATTCATACTAGAAACTTCCGTGTGCAGCCACAAGCTATTATGGGCTCTAGCATAGTTGACTAAGTCGTGCGAACTCTTACAATGGTAGACTAGCAGATGTAGGGGATGTAGGTGGTACGGTCTACCCGATCGTAAGATGCTAACGCTTCTGAAAGACTATGTCTCGGTCATTCGTCTTCTCAAACACCATGTAGTGCGAGAAACCAAACGGAGGTGATCGAGTCTTGTGGGGAAAAGGGCGTAAACCTCTGCAGAGTGTAATAAACTAATCATGGTTAGCTGTGTCCCCGGTTATGGACATCTTGAGTACCTAGTACTTGGATTTTCATGTGAATCTCAACATGTTACTTTAATTAATATTGTTGGGTTTTAATGTTGATGCTTAATTGGGATTGAGAATGCTGTCAACCATTTTCAATGTTTAACAACCACCATGATAGTAATTAAATTTTATTCCTTTGAAGTAGGGAAAAATTGGCTTTACGCAAAACTGTAACCATAGAGCTTTCCACCAGCCAAATATGCATATAGTATAGCTGTTTCATTCCATTACTCTCTATGTGTTACCTTGCCAGCATATTCCATGTGCTGGCCCGTTTCGGGCTGCAACGTTAATGTTGCAGACTTTTCAGACGACGATTAAGGAGTTTTTAGGTTGTGGTTCTATACTCAGTGATGCCGTTGGAGTTGATGGACTCACTTATCTTCCAAGCCTTCCGCTGTTATCGTTATTAGATGGCCTTAAGCCATACTTATTGTAATAAGTTCTCTTTTGAGACACTCGATGTAATAAGTGTGTGATTGGTACTCTATTATAAATCCTCCGAGTACTGTGTGGTGTCAGCATTACTGATCCAGGGATGACACTGGAGCACAGAGATCAGACTGTTTGAGGTCTGGTCGCTACAGAATCTCCTGGAGCGGTATCATCGGTCCTTGCAACTGGTTTTGGAAGTAATCTGTGAGTCACGGGGACTCAGCAATCTCACACCCTAGCGATCAAGAATATTTAAGCTTATAGGTAGGTAAAAGGTATGAGGTGGAGCTGCAGCAAGCACTAGCATATATGGTGGCTAACATACGCAAAAGAGAGCAAGAAGAGAAGTCAAAGGCACGATCGATAAACTATGATCAAGAAGTGATCCTCGAACAACCTACATTCAAACATAACTCGAGACTATGTTCTCTTCCCGGACTCCGCCGAAAAGAGACCGTCACGGCCACACACTCTGTTGATTCATTTTAATTAAGTTAAGTTCAAGGTTTTCTACAATCGGACATTAAAAAATTCCCATCTGCCCATAACCGCGGGCATGACTTTCGAAAGTTCAAATCCCTGCAGGGGTGTCCCAACTTAGCCCGTCACAAGCTCTCATGGTCAACGAAGGATATTCCTTCTCCCAAGACAATCCGATCAGAATTGGAATCCCGATTACAAGACATCTCGACAATGGTAAAACTAAACCAGCAAAGCCACCCGAATGTGCCGACAAATCCCGATAGGAGCTGCACATATCTCGTTCTCAGGGCACACCGGATGAGCAAGATGTCGGGTAGGCCAGCTCGGAGTTGCCCCTGGTGGCGCCAGACATCGCCCAGTTTGGACCAACACTTAGAGAAGCACTGGCCCGGGGGGTTTAAAATAAAGATGACCCTTGAGTCCGCGAAACCCAAGGGAAAAGGGGGCTAGGTGGCGAATGGTAAAACCAAGGTTGGGCCTTGCTGGAGGAGTTTTATTCAAGGCGAACTGTCAAGGGGTTCCCATTATAACCCAACCGTGTAAGGAAAGCAAAGTCAAGGAACATAACACCGGTATGACGAAAAACTAGGGCGGTAAGAGTGGAACAAAACACCAGGCATAAGGCCGAGCCTTCCGCCCTTTACCAAGTATATAGGTGCATTAAAATAGACAAGATAATAATAATGATATCCCAACAATAAACATGTTCCAACAAGGAATAAACTCCAATCTTCACCTGCAACTAGCAACGCTATAAGAGGGGCTGAGCAAAGCGGTAACATAGCCAAACAACGGTTTGCTAGGACAAGGTGGGTTAGAGGTTTGACATGGTAATATGGGAGGCATGATAAGCAAGTGGTAGGTATCGTAGCATAGGCATAGCAATAGAGCGAGCATCTAGTAAGCAAAGATTGAAGTGATTTCGAGGGTATGGTCATCTTGCCTGCAAAGTTCTCCAAGTTGACGTTAGCTTGATCCTTGTAAACGTACTCAATGGGTTCCTCGATCACGTACTTGTCTCCCGGCTCTTCGCAAAGCAAGAACACAAGCAAAGGGAGACACAATCAACCACGTGCAATGCACAAGAAACATGATGCAAAACATGGCATGATATGCGGGATGTGATATGTGATGCATATGCATGTTTCAGAAAGGAAAGATTGAACCTGGCCTCAACTTGGAAAACCAAGAGTGCCACTGGAAAGATGAGTTGATTTCGGTCGAAATCGATATAAAGATGTGGGGACCCCGACTCATAAGTCGTGATCACCAAATGCACGTGTACAGTGATCCCAAAGATCAATGCTCACTGAACACACAGAAGCTGAATAACAAGAGTCTTACATCCATACATACCGTCTTACACCAATTATGACCATTATGGTCAAGTCCTACATTGATAAAGCCTTAAGGGCTGAACATCAAATGAAACACAAGCAGCGGAAATCTTCGTCGATGAGTAGAGCCCATGCCATCTGCCTTAACCCTACAGGCATTCTGACTGGGAAACGTCCTAGTTCGCATGTTCGTCTCCAAAGGACTCTTCTTCGAACTCCGGTTCTTCCATGCCTGGCCAATTAAATAACCAGTGGCAAGCCAATGAGTACTTTGAATGTACTCGCAAGCAACCCATGTTTTGGCTCAAGATACAACAATGCATGACGTAGGTAAATTTTTGCAGAAAGCTGATTTTGTCGTGTTATGACATGTTCAATAACTGGTAAACCATGCATCGCATGGATTCAAGTAACCATAGGGGCTGGTTACAGATATCAACATAAAGGGAGAGGGCTCCAACCCAACTCATTCATGTCAAGTCCTTTGACTTGACCCAAGAAGTACTTCCCACACACACTGGTTTGTAAACAAGTGGACGTAGCCCAAGAGCGGTTACCCAACTGTCCTTGACCGTGGACACGGCTATTTGAATAGTTTTACACTCTGCAGAGGTTGCACACTTTACCCACAAGATCCGGGGAACTTCCGTGTCATCCACGACCCGCGGTACCTCAAGTACCCGGGGTAAGCACCCGATCACTATCTTTCCCTAGACGACACTAACATGGAGTCCACTCGTTGTCTCGTATCCTCACGATGTACATCATACGAGACTCACTCGAGATCGTAACATCCGAGAGGGGACACAACGGTGTATTCGGTGCCCTGTGAAAACAGTCATGGCCGCCCTACCTGGCACGACCCCGTCCCGAGAGAGCGCACCAACAACTCTCCCGTCACTAGTAATGCGGGCTCCAAGCTAGTATCGGCCTAGGTAATCAATAATGCCCTTTCCCATACAAGGGTAGAGTGGTTGCGCTTGTAAGCTTGGGATAACGGTCGCAACTTAAACCAATCCGTTTTGAAAAACAACACACACACTTGCCTCGGTACACCACTTCGTCATCAAGTGGTTACCCAACTCATCATCTCCCCCGGGCATAAGTGGCACCCGATGGGGGTCTTCGAAAAGTCTTTTGAAAATACTTTGTCTCCATCACCATGCATATTCCCATCCCTTTTTGCGTAGCACTACTTTAGCATCATATCTACTCCCACCGGCATAACCCTCATAAGGAGGTAGGGTCATGCACAATGCAAGTATCAACGAGGAAGTAATAGAGGCAACCCATCAAAGTGGTTACCATCTCATCATGATTCCTGTCAGGACCCCAACTCGATGTCACATCGATCTAGCCGGTAACACCTCATATCACTTTGCGGCCTCACGCACGGTATCCCCACGGGTGTCGTCTTACCTTTGCCCGGGACCGTTTGCGCCTTTTGGCTCACGTATATGATAGTGTCGCTAGCATCCATATGATAAGGAGCCCGGGCTGACATGACTAGTCGTAAACCCAAAGTGGCACAGACTTACAGGGACAGGCATCCATGACCCAGCTTCGAACGTGTCGGTCATCAGCAAGTGGGTCCGGGCTGTAGCACTGGGCTAGCAGGACTCCGGTAAACTGGGCTGTAGCGGGCTAACAGGACTCCGGTACTCAAAGCGTGACATTTCCCCGAAGGGACAGACACAGGAACGAAGAAGGACACATGCCGGCCAGCCTAAGTGTTCCAGAGCAGTAGCAAGCTACCATGGCTCAGCGGTAACACTAGGAGACATTTCCCGGTAAGAGAGGCTACTAAAGATAAACAACTAGATAGTCAGATCCCACACATACCAAGCATTTCAATCATACACACAATATGCTCGATATGTGCAAATACAACGAAGCATCACAACATGACTCTACGACACAAGTACTTTATTTAAGGCTCAGGGAGCCATACATATCATACACAAAGGTACGGGTCTTACGACCCAACATACAAGTCATACAGTCATACAAACCAGCAGCGGAAGTAACTTGTCTGAGTACAGACAACTAGTAAAATAAAAGAGGCTTGGAAAGCCTAACTATACTACGTGGTCCTCCACAAGCTCAAGGTCACCACCTGGGTCTTTAGCCTACTCGTTGATGTCAACGTCTACATAGAACCCATCAGAAGGGGTTGCAGCGTCTTCTGTAAAAAATGTAGATTATAGCAACATGAGTACAAAGGTACTCAGCAAGACTTACATCAGATCCTACATACATGCATAGTATCAAGAAGGGTTGGTGGAGTTATTGCAGCAAGCCAGCTTTGACTCTTGGCTAGACTATCCTACGATACTCCAACTGAAATGGTTTTGCGCACACGAGTCCACTACTCACCACTTCAATACACTACCGAGGATCCACCTCCGTCTTCCTACGGAAGAGCCATCCTCGGCACTCACACTTATCTTGAGGCTTTTAGTAGTTCCCATTTACTTGTCTATGAACTGTATAGGCAACCAAGTAGTCCTTTACCGCGGACGCGGCTATTCGAATAGATCATGTTAACCCTGCAGGGGTGTACTTCTTCATACACGCTCTCACCACTTACCGTCGTTTACACGACATGTACTCGGCAACCTTCAAGCGGAAGCCCAACATGGGTGTCGGCCACGACCTACCTAATCACCTAAGCCTCCGGTCCAGGTTTATCGCCTATTCAGGTTCCATCCGCAGGGAGTCCGGCCGAGGTTTCCCATACGGCCCCGAACGATGTGAACAGGGTTCCCGAGATACCTAACGGGTATTCGGTACACCGTGCCACGTACCTACCGCATCACAGCCCACCCCTACGGTCAGCGCTGTCCACGGCCTCCAGTAGGCTACAAACACCAGAAACTACTTGCAACTCCTGGACGGAGAACTAGGGTGAATAAGAAGCCGAGAGGGTCCATTGGTTTCGGGCCCAATGCATGGTAGTAGCTGATTCTTAAATCACACATACAGATCTCAGTGCTTAAGGTCGGCCTCAATGAAACAACCCACCATGTACTCCTACATGGCCTCTCATCGATACCTTTACCAAATCGTGTTCACCACACCACTCTCATTACCGACATTAACATTTCACTCTAGCCCATCACCCAGATGAACCAGACCTGACACGACTCTAAGCATAGCAGGCATAGCAAGGTAGGAACAACACATACACATGGCTCAATCAACTCCTACACATGCTAGTGGGTTTCATCTAGTTACTGTGGCAATGACAGGTCATGCAGAGGAAATGGGTTCAACTACCGTAGCACACAGCAGTTTGAATCGCGTTGTCTTAATGTAGTAAAAGAGAGCAGGAGCGAGAACATGGGATTGTATCGATATGATCAAATGGTTGGTTGCTTGCCTGATGGTTCGTTGCACTGATACGGTTCTTCATTAGGGTAGTCACGGTACTCCTCGGGGACAGATCCTGCCGCAAAGAACACCGATATACAACCATCACCAAACAATGTGCAACAATATGATGCATGCATGAAACATGGCAATATGAGTGTGTTGGGCTAATGCAACTAGAACCAGAAGGGTTTGAACAAATTTGAATCAAAGATTCAAATTTCAAACTCAAACATGGCCTTTTAAAGTGCTTTTCCTTGTTCTGATTAAAACATCAATTTAACTTGTTTGATCATGCATGAAAATAGTACAGATGGATAGATTGGATTTTTCTGATCATTTTTCATATATAATTTGTCCAATTTGGAGTTACAGAATAAAAGTTATGAATTTTTGAAGTTTAAATAATATTCTGGAATTTCCTGATTTAATTTAAATCCAGAAAATCAATTACTGCGTCAGCCTGACGTCAGTGTGACGTCAGTGGTCAACTGAACAGGTCTGGGTCAAACCTGACAGTGGGTCCCGCATGTCAGGGTGATTATTTTAATTAAAATTTAATTAAAACTAATCCTGTTTAATTAACAGGGCTGGGCCCCACCTGTCATTGACTCAGGGGAGTCAACCAGGGCCCACCCGTGGTCAAAGTCAAAGTCGGCTGCCGATGTTTAGCCGCCGGCGAGCCCGACGCGGCGGCGGGAGTGGTTTTGGCCATTTCGGCCACCAAATGGACCGCGGAGACCACCGGAGTGGAGCTGAGGACAAGCCGCAGCTCTTGGTGGAGTCCGTTGGGGTCGGGGTGGCCGGAGTTGGCGCCGGCGACGACTTTGGCGGCCACCGGGGTTCGGCCGAAGGTGAACTTGGCGCTAGAGGGGTCGGTGAGGCTCGGGGAGTGGCTAGCTAGGTGCTGTGGGACTCGGTGAGTAAGATGGACACCATCTTGTGGCCGGAGTGTGGCCGGAAGTACGTCGGCGACGAGGTCCGCGACGGCGCGTGCGGGTGAGCTTGGTGCGCTCGCTGTGGTGCTCGAGAGAGAGAAAGAGAGGAAGGGAAAGTTAGCCCAGCTCACTGTGGTCTTGATGGAGAGGACGGCGTGGTCGGGGACGAGCTGCTGCGGCGGCGACGGCGAAGGGGATCTCCGGCGATGGCGGTTCGGGCGAGGTTGGTGCGGCGGCTTCGAGGCACGCGAGCGCTCGGGGCTCGGCTAGCTCGAAGGAGTAGAGGGCGGTGGAGCTTCTGGACAGGGTGGCGCGGCGTGGAGACGACGGGGAGCACGGCTACGACGGTGGTGCGGCGACGGTGGCGTCGGCCATGGCGTGGGAGCGCGAGGGAGAGGAGCTGGGGGCGAATGGAGGTGTCCAGGAGGGTCGGGGCGCGACGTGGAGCTCGTCCAGGCCATCAGGGCGGCGAGAGGGGGAGGTCGGGCGGCGTGCAGCTGCGTGGCGAGCTGCGGTGCCGCCGCCGAGCACCTTGGCTGCCTGCCTGGCGAGCCAAGCAGCTCGCTGGAGCGGTGGCCGGGCTGGGCCGGCCAGGTGGGCTGGCTGGTGGGCCTGTGGTGGCGCCAGGTAAGTTTTCCCCCTTTTCTTTTTTTTCTGTTCTGTTTTTATTTAATATATCTGCAACTTTGTTGAATTTAATAAAATACCTAGGCAACCTCAAAAATCACCAAACTATTCCTGGCCCATAGTTGGATTATTTCCAACATGAAACATTTTAGTTTGGAGATATTTGAGCATTTAAATATTTTATATTATTTTAAATGCCCAAATTCAAATAGTTATGATTTAATTCAAAACCCTAGAATGGCCTAGGAAAATGTGCACCACTTTTGGCAGAGGTTCTGAACCAAGACAAAAAAAATGATGGGCATTTTAGAAGGGCATTTCAGGTTCATTGAAAATTTATTTTAGTAACCCTAGTTGGTTTCAGAGGGGACTGGGGGTTCTGTCATCCCCATTTCAAGTTTCTGATGAAAGAGTAAACATGATGCAACACTCTAATGCATGACTAGCTAGGGTGTGACAATTCCGATGCAACACTAATAAAGTGCTATATGACATGCATAAAAAGGGTTTCATAGACATGGTCAAAGGGCTGCTTGCCTGTTTTAACAAAGTCTTCAAGGTCTTCAAATATCTCTGGTCCAACTCCGAGCATTTCGTCTACTTCGTCAACTATCGTCAAAAGCAACCATAATAAGCAACACAACAAGGCAGGAAATAAAAGTGCTCTAAAAATATTGATTTGACTTTTCTAGGACATCTCTGGTTATATGAAAATTAACCAGAGTGGTTTCATTGGAATTTGGTCAGTGGATATTTCTAAACATGTTGATACGATGGAATCAAGGGATTTATAGATTTGCAAGAAGTGCAGAGAAACATATTTTTGAAAAATGAGCAAAGGCACCCATTTAACAAACCATGATTTTAGAAGCATCTAGGAGTTGGTTTCACTGGATTTGGAGTTCAAATGATCTTCCTATGAATTTACAAAGTTGAAAAATATGAAGAAATGGCTCATTATTTTAAAGTATTGAGAAAAATGTTCATAAACTAACTTATGAACTTAGAAGCATCTAGGAATTTGAATCATGGCATTTGGATCAATTTTGAGCTCTCTGTGATTTTCTAAAGTTTATCACAGAAATGGAAAAAGGGGATGTCATAAATATTTGTGAAGGAAATGTTTCTTGGGAAAATGTGCAAACAGCACCATGTGATAGATCATGAATTTATGAGCTACTAGAAATTTGAATCATCAAATTTGGAGTTAATTTGAACTATTTATGGATTTTACAAATTGTACAGAAAAGAAAAGGGAAAAGGTTTTTACCCAAACGGGCTAGATTTGGGCAGCAACAGCATGCACTGGGCGAGGCTAAACGGCAGGGCGCCACTAGGCCGGCCCAGCAACTCAGCCACGCGGGCGATAGGGCGACGTTGAAGGCACCCACACGGAGTGCGCCTTCGCTGCGGGGACGCGGGAGACGTCGAACCCGCCTCCACTTGCCAGCGTGGCCTGGTGGTCGGGCCACTGACGAGCGGGCCCCACCTGCGGGTTCATCCTCAACCTCCCGCGCGGGCGCGAAGGGCGACAGAGGAGGCGTTTGACGCCGGCCGCCGGTGCTACAGGGCGTCTCCGGCGATGATCGACCCACCGGCATGCTCAGCGGAGAGAGACGAACCAGGGAGACCCCACCACGGGTGCCTGTGTCACCGGATGGGAGCAAGGCTTCGCCCGCGGCGGACGATGGCGTCGGGCGAGAGTGGCCATGGCCTAGCGGCTCGCCGGAGGATAAAGAAGGGTGCGGTCGAGCTCCTCAGGTTCTGGGGGGGTCTTGTGATGCGGTTATAGGGGGAGGAGGGAGTCGGGATGGCGCGAATGTTGGCGATGGACGGCGGCTCGGCTTCGGCCTTGGAGGTGGACGGGGGGCACGGGAGGAAGAATGGCGCGGTCCGGGGGTCCAGGGGAGGGAGAGAGGGCAGTTGGAGACGAGATAGTGCTCGGGGGTGGCCTTTAAACAGGCGGGCGACGGTCCACCGAGCACTCGTGCGCCGGCGAGCTTGTTGCCGTCGCCACGGGTCACGGGAGCTTGTCGCGGTGTGTCTGGGGTGTTCCTAGATTCGGTCTACAGCTAGGGGAGAGAAGAGAGAGAGAGAGAGAGAGAGAGAGAGAGAGAGAGAGAAGGGGGCCAGGGGCACCACGCGTGTGAGCTTTCTCACTGGTGCACTCGGGCGACCAGCGCGCGTGCGAGCAGGGGCAGGAGGAGGGAGAAGGAGGAGGGGGCCGACCAACTGTCGTGCTGTGGACGCCGAGGCGCATCGTCGGGCGTGCTGGGGAGGCCCGAGGTGGCCGAAGGTGGTTGGAAGGGGGCGGCTACAGTGCGAGAGCGCACTATAGCGCGCTCCAGGGCGTGCAAATGGCATGCCATGGCATTTTATATGCCTTATGGGCGCGGCCACTAATGTCTGGTAGCTCTAGGAGGGAGTAAAGAAGAGGGGAGGGACATTGGATGCCCTGGTGGCCACTGGAGTGAGGAGGGAGGTGAGAAAGGGAGAGAAATGGGCTTGTCCAGAGAGGAAAAATGGGTCTCTGGGCCCCCTTAATCATTGCTCCTCGGGCAGCTAAGCATGCAGGAGGTAGAGGAGGAGGAGATGAGGTTGTGGGAAAAAGTTGAGCTCATGGAGATTAGTGGAAGTGTACAAAACATGCATTTTAAATTTCTGCCAGAAGGTGTTTGATGTAGGTTTGGGCAAGCAAATGGACTTCCCTTGTCATGAGGCTTGACAGGGTTAAATGGCCTAAGAAAACAAGAGGTTCCACCAAGATTGAGTTCATTTGGGAAAAGTTGCCAATGCAACTTTTGTAAACCCTAGAAATTAGCAGAAATGAACTTGTGTATATCTAGTTGAGCAAATCGCTTCCCCTTGATGCACCACTTGGTGTAGTGGCCTCATTTGGTCATGTGAACATGCTCACAAAAGTTGGGATCAAGGAGAGAAAGTTGGTAGTACAAACTTGTTCAAATTTGATTCTGGTCAGAGAGGGTTTTGGGGCACTTTGAGCAAGATAACATTCTCTCCAACTTGTGCCATTTGGTCTAGATGAATAACTAGACCATTTGAGCATGTTCACAAGGTTTAGAACATTTGGACATGTTTGGCAATGTAAAGTTGCTCAAACTTCAAAATGGACAAAAATGGTTTTGAGGAGATTTCATGGGGTTATACTATTCTCCATGACATGGTACTTGGCAAGATCATCAAACATGTCATATGTGACATTCTAGAATTTTCTTGGAATTTTTGGGGAATATTTCCTTTGTAAATATTTCAAAACCTTGAAATATCTAGAAAGGGTTTTTGAGGGATTTGACCCATATTTTGAACATGACCATGTGTTGAAACTCTTATATATGGATAATATATGTCCACTGAGTTTCCCTAGTTTTTCCCAAATATTTTTAAAGCATTAAAATAATTTTAACCTATTAAAGACCATTTCTGGCCTTAAAAAAAAGCATTTAAATAAAATAGGAAAATAACTTTTAAAATTGTATTTTTGTGGTTTATGGGAGCCCAATACCTAATAGGTTTCAAATATACTTTTTGAAAGATTTTTCACACTCTTAATTAAGTACTTGTAGTTCAAGTCTCAATTCAGGGGTTTCCGGAAAACCTAATTTATAAAATTCTTTTTGGCCAAAATATTTTTGCAAGAAATTATTTTTATGTCCTACACACATGGCATGATCATTGGGCAAGGTTTTGGATCAAGGAGAAGGAGTATAAGAGTTGGAGGATTTATTTGATTTTTAAGAACTTGCAAACAACAAACAAAATCCAATCAAGGCAAGGTCCAAAACACTCAAAAGTTTTTGTCAAACCACATTTTATCATGATTGTTAGCTTAAGTGTAGTGGCATGAAAAACAAGGTGTGACAAAAGATCACCGGAATCGGATGCACGGTTTGCAAATGGCAAGCAAAACAATAATGGCCCAAAGCTGCGATTAACAACACGAGGCCATCTAAATGCATCAAACAAATTAAGCTACTGCACTCTAACATAACAACAAAATACATGGCAGGGATCCACTCAAGATGCTTGACAAAAGATGAACACTGAGCTATGTCTAATTCACTCAATAGCAGGTTCAAACAAGCATGGCAAAAGTGCAAAAGATAACACGTTACAGACTTGCTGAAAATAACATGTCTGGAATTTAACATCAGGAAGCAATGTTTAGAGCAAGATTACTACATGCTACAGGAACACATCATGGCAAAGCAAGGCAAGGCATGAAGCTACTCAAAGCATACAACAAAAGTCCCTTACTAACCATAAGCCAAAAGGGATCAGAAAATACAATGGCAACCATGTGAACATAACAACTTTCGTTCACAGATTCAGACTTAGTAGAAAACTAGAACATGGCAAAACAGATATTAAGTACGCATGTTTATGAGCTCGATGCACTCACCATAAGGTATTGCATGACAAACTAATCATACACCCAGCAAGTAGAGATGGCATAGAAGCTAGACATGGCAAGAACAACAACATAGCATGCATGGATCAACTACAACAACCTCGGCAAAAATGCTTAACATGTAAACATTCTGCCAGGAATATTTTATAGCAAAAGTAGAGCTCGATTGAGTCAATCTAGGGTGCTACATTAATGCAAACAAATACATGGATGGATAGAGCACAACAATATCTACAAAACATCCTTACTGATCATGCTCAAAAGAGGCATGGATCACTCTGTAACAACATGAATACATGGCATAAAAATATTGACATGGCAAGGACTTAGAAGATTTCTAAGTCCCTGAAATCAACAATATTACGAGAGCTACTTTGCATGCTTGTGCTAGTCACCACAGAGATCACAAAAATACATGGCATACACCCCTGTAAAGATGGCATGGCATAATTCAAAACTCATGTAGGGCTCAAGTTCATAGGAGGCACACATCAATCATGGCAAAAATGACAAATGACCAATTACTGATATGAATCTGAAACTAATATAAACTAGCACTCTTGCAATAGCATTTAGGGCATCAAGATGAGCTCAAATGAACATGCTGCAATGAGAAGAAATGAAGTACTCGTCGAGAAGAACAATTTGATATGCTACATGCCCGAAACGGGGCCACGGGTGTAGAGATATGATGCTATGAAGAATGCCAAAAATTACTCGAGGAGAGGGAAAAAGTCAACTGCTAGGGTTTTCAGATCCAGATCGGGCATGGATGACAAGGCGCTCGCCGGAGTCATACTTGAGGCGCCGGAGTTGGGGGAGAGGGCCGGTGCCACCGGATCCGGCGACGAGGGCAGGGCGGCGAGGCGGTGGCCGAGCGGCGCGGCGCACGGAGACGAGCTGCGGCAGCTGGCGACGAGGTGACGGCGGCGAGCTGCGCGGCGGGGCGGCGGAGGCGGACGGGCGGCGCTAGGGCGGAGGAGAGGCGAGGAGGCGCGGGGCGGCGATGGGCTTTCGGGGGCCCGATCTGGGCTGCCCGGGGCGGCGGCGGTGTGGGCGGCGGTGCGCCATGTGGCATCGAGTGAGTGGCGGCAGCGATTGCGTCTGACGGCGGTGGACGTGTCCGGCCGTGCTGAGAGGAGCGGGGCTAGGGTTAGGGTAGGAATGACCCGGGATTTTCGGGGAAGAGACCTTTTTATAGGTAGGAGGAGCTAGGAGGCTCCAAATTGAGCACGGTTTGCGGCCACGCGATCGTGATCGAACGTTCTAGAAGATGGAGGGGGTTTAGGTGGGTTTTGGGCCACTTTGGAGGGGTGTTGGGCTGCAACACACACGAGGCCTTTTCGGTTCCTCGGTTAACCGTTGGAGTACCAAACGAAGTCCAAATGGCCCGAAACTTGACAGGCGGTCTACCGGTAGTAAACCAAGGCCGCTTGGCAAGTCTCTGTCCAATCGGAGAATGTTTAACACCCGCACACGAAAAGAGGTAGAAAGGGACACCGGAGGACATAGGAGCGCCGGAATGCAAAACGGACAACGGGGAAAATGCTCGGATGCATGAGACGAACACGTATGCAAATGCCATGCACATGATGACCTGATATGAGATGCATGACAAAGACAAAACAACACGAAGACAAAAACCCGACAACGAGGAAATATCATAACTTAGTGCCGGAAATGGCAAGAGTTGGGATACAAATATGGCAGGTTACATACGGGGTGTTACAACACTCCACCACTACGAAAGGATCTCGTCCCGAGATCTAGGACTGGAAAAACTCCGGGTATTCGGAACGGAGGTGGTCCTCGGGTTCCCAAGTGGCTTCATGGTCGGAATAATGTGACCACTTGACTTTCAGGAATTTGATAGACTTGTTGCGAGTCTTGCGCTCAGTTTCTTCAAGAATAGAAATGGGGTGCTCATGATAAGACAGGTCTTCTTGGAGATCAATCTCTTCAAAGTTGATGGTGCGGTCAAGAGTCTTAAAACACTTGCAGAGTTGAGACACGTGAAACACGTCATGCACATTTGCAAAGTTGGGTGGAAGCTCAAGTTGATAGGCGAGATCGCCTCTTTTGCCAATGATCTTAAAAGGACCCACGTATCTAGGGGCAAGCTTCCCTTTGATACCGAATTGAAGAGTACCTTTCATGGGAGAGACGCGGAGGTAGACATGGTCTCCGATCTCGAAAGCCAAATCACGATGCTTGCTATCATAGTAACTCTTCTGGCGCGATTGCGCGGCTTTGAGATTTTCATGAATGACTTTGCACATTTCTTCAGCCTCTGTGATCAAGTCATTGCCAAGAAGTTGACGTTCACCAGTCTCTAACCAGTTAAGAGGAGTACGGCTTCCCGCCATAGACAATCTCGAATGGGGCCTTGCCCGAACTCACTTGGAAGTTGTTGTTGTAGGAGAACTCGGCATATGGAAGACAATCTTCCCACTTCATACCAAAAGAAATGACACATGCCCTGAGCATATCTTCAAGAATTTGATTGACTCGCTCGACTTGGCCACTAGTTTGAGGATGAAAAGTTGTGCTGAAGCGAATGTTGGTGCCCATGGCCTTCTGAAAGGAATCCCAGAACTTAGAGGTAAAGATGCTGCCACGATCTGAAGATATCAACTGCGGAATGCCGTGCAGAGAGACAATCCTGGAGGTATATAGCTCTGCCAACTGAGCTACTGTGATACATTCTTTGATAGGAAGAAAATGAGCCACTTTGGTGAGATTGTCGATGACAACAAAGATAGCATCATTTCCACGCTTGGACTTTGGAAACCCAGTCACGAAGTCCATCTCAATATGGTCAAACTTCCATTCTGGAATGGCAAGAGGTTGGAGGAGACCAGCTGGTCATTGGTGTTCTGCTTTCACTCTTCTGTAGACATCACATTCATTCATGAACTAAGCAATCTCGCGCTTCATTCGAGTCCACCAATACGACTGCTTGAGGTCCTGGTACATCTTTGTACTTCTAGGGTGAATAGAGAGGAGTGAATTGTGAGCCTCGTTCATAATGACTTTACGAAGGTCACCTTTAGTAACAACAATGCGATCCTCGAAGAATAGAGTATCCTTGTCATCAAGACGATAGCACTTGTACTTGGGCTGACTCTTGGCAATCCCAATCTTCACCTTCTTCACCATAGCATCAAGAAGTTGAGTCCCGCGAATCTGATCTACCAAAGTAGGAGAGACTTGGAGGTTGGCAAGGAATCCTTGAGGAACAACTTGGAGATTGAGTTTGCGGAAAGCTTCACAAAGCTCTGGTTGGTAAGGCTTGAGAATCAAATTGTTGCAGTAAGCCTTCTTGCTCAATGGGTCAGCAATTACATTGGTCTTGCCTGGAGTATATTCAATACTCGGATTATACTCTTGAATCATTTCGACCCAACGAGTCTGTCTGAGGTTGAGGTTGGGCTGAGTGAAGATGTACTTGAGACTCTTATGATCAGTGAAGATGTCCACTTTTCTTCCCAATAAGAGATGTCTCCATGTTAAAAGAGCATGGACAACTACCTCCAACTCGAGGTCATGAGTGGGGTAGTTCTTTTCATTGGGCTTCAACTGGCGAGAGGTATAAGCCACAACTTTCTTCTCTTGCATCAACACTACACCAAGACCTTGAAGGGAAGCATCACAGAAGACCTGGAACGGTTTGGATTCATCAGGAGGAGTCAGAACTGGAGCAGTGACTAACTTCTCTTTCAGGGTGTTGAAAGCGATGTCACATTCAGGCGACTAGACATACATCACATGCTTCTAGAGAAGGTTGGAAAGAGGCTTCGCGATCTTTGAGAAGTTCTCAACGAACCTTCGATAATAGTTTGCGAGCCCAAGGAAGCTGCGGAGTTGCTTCATGTTCTGAGGTGGTTCCCAATTCACAATTGCAGACACCTTCTCAGAATTAATAGCTATGCCCTTGGCAGAGATGATATGTCCAAGGTAGAGAACCTCATCGAGCCAAAACTCGCACTTTGAAAACTTCGCATAGAACTGATGTTCTCTGAGTTTATCCAGCACCAATCTCAAATGCTTGGCATGATCCTCCTTGTTCTTGGAAAATACCAAAATGTCATCGAGTTAGACCAAGACGAAGTCATTTGTGTAGGCATTGAAGATGAAGTTCATCATGCGAGAGAATGTTGGAGGAGCATTGACAAGGCCGAAAGACATGACAGTGTATTCATAAGAACCATAGCTTGTTCTGAATGTTGTCTTGGGGATATCTTCTTCACGAATGCGAATCTGATGATAGCCCATATGGAGATCAAGCTTGGAGAATTCTTGAGCACCTTTGAGTTGTTCGAAAAGCTCATTGATGTTGGGAAGTGGGTACTTGTTCTTTATGGTCTTCTTGTTCAATGGACGGTAGTCGACACAAAGTCGGTCCGTTCCATCCTTCTTCTTGACGAAAAGAACACCACAACCCCATGGAGAAGAACTTGGTCGGATGAGACCCATACGCTCTTGAATATCGAGTTGTTTCTTCAGCTCCTTCAACTCTTCAGGTCCAAGCTTGTAAGGACGTTTGCAAACAGGTTCCATGCCAGGCTCAAGATTGATGACGAATTCAACTGGCCGGTGCGGAGGCATTCCTGGAAGCTCTTCTGGAAAGACGTCTTGATATTCACAAACGACTGGAATCTGAGATATGGCATCCAGCTCGCCCTTCTCATTGAGAGAAAACAGTCGGATGGTATCATCACGAGCGGCAAAGACGATTACATCCTCAGACGAATGTGTCAATTGAATCTGCCTGGCAGCACAATCAAGCTGAGCCTTGTGCTTAGAAAGCCAGTCCATTCCGAGAATAAGATCAATATCCGAGTTACCAAGGACCAATGGAGAAGACAGAAACTTATAGTCGCCCAACGTGATAGAAACATCCAGAGCCATCATTTTGGTGTTCATGAACAAACCCGAAGAGGAAACCGCTATCGGTTTAGGCAAATCAACAGTATGCAAATCATGCATGGATGCAAAAGGCTTCGATATGAATGACAAAGATGCACCAGTATCAAAAAGAACTCTTGCATGAATATCATTAACATGAAGGTTATCCATAATCACTTCTGAAGAGTCCTCTGCCTGAGCTGCGTTCATCATGTTGATCTTAGCAGACTTGGGATTATGCTTGACCATTGCGGTACTAGCAGATCTCACAAGAGGAGGTGGAGGAAGACGCCTCTGATTGAAGCATTTGTTGGCATAATGACCCTTCTGCTGACACTTGTTGCACGTGACCTCCGAGAGCGGACGGTGATACGGAGCACTTGATCTTGGAGCATGAGATGAAGTCTTGTTCTGAAAACCTGGGTTGGGTGGGTGGGAAGATCCATTGCCACCTTTGCTCTTCTGTTGATAAGGTTGATGGAACGGAGGAGGAGGAGGCAACCAATACTTTTGCTGCTTAGTTGCCACTTGAGTTGAGGAAGGAGTTGCATCCCTGGCTCGTTTCTTGGAAGCATCGCACTTGAGCTGAGAGGTCTCTTGTTTCAGTGCCATGTTGTAAAACTCATCGTACTTCTGCGGCTCAAAAAGCACGAGAGCTAGTTGGAGATCTTCTCTGAGGCCACCTCTGAACGGATAAATCATGCTCTTCTCGTCAGGGACGTCTTGCTTAGTGAAACGAGCGAGCTTCTGGAACATGATGTTATACTGGTAAACAGACAAGCTACCTTGATTCAGGTTGCGGAACTCCTCACGCTTGCTCTCAACAACACTCTGAGGAATGTGGTGAGCTTTGAAGTCTTGACAGAATTTATCCCAGGTAATCACACGACCTCCTCTAGAATCTTTGTATTGCTGATACCACTTAGCAGCTTGGTCTTTGAGTTGGAATGAGGCAAACTTGACAAAGTCCTCAGGCCTGACGTTGCTGCACTCGAAATGCTTGCAGATATCCACGTGCCAATCATCAGTGTCTGTTGCCTCGACACAATTACTGAAGGTCTTTGGCTGGTTTGCGAGGAACTGGTTGAGTGTAGCAAACTGATTCTGATTGTTGCCATGGCCCTGATTCCCTTGGTTGCGCTCTTGCAAGAGTTGCATGATCAGCTGCGTGTTGGCATTGGTAGCGGCCATCACAGTTTGCCATGCCTCCGGAGGTGGAGGTGGTGGCGGCGGTTCAGGATTCTGACGCATTGGAGGAGCCATCCTGAAGAGGCTGACATCCGTTAGCATCTGACAGACATATATTCAAGCTGAATCAAATGGATCGGAATTGCAACATATAGTCTTAACATCCGAACAAAATGAACGAATGAATTCCAATTGAAATGGTCACACTTCCATAAATTTAGAAGCCCCTTAGATAGAGGTAGAAGAATAAAACAACAAGGTACGGACAAGAACAAATACTTGGTGAGGATTACCCAATCACAAACCAAATATCCGCGGAAGAAATACTAGAGCTACATGAATTCCCACCTATGAAACTCCCGAAATTTTCCCGGTTATGCAATCAGGTGTTGGGGATACAGGGGAAGCATAATATCTCACCCAAAGCTAGCAAATCCTACATCCAGTTGTATCCATCCTTCAACACATAACCAAGAAACCTTCGGAAATCATTTACCTCAACCTTCGAAAAGCATCCGTTATACGAGTTATGGCAATACTCCCGAACTCCCGCCCCAGTACTGGGTGGCGTCGAGGTTATCTCACCAACAACTGCATAAAAGAGATTTTCTATGTCAGCGAAACTCAGGTATTCTAGAATTGCAACGATAAAATTGTGACGACAACACCTCGGAGCTCAACTCCCCGGGACACTGCCACAACCCCTAAATGTAAGGAGGCACAAAGAACAATGTTCTCGTCACAAAACCATCGGAACGATTCCAAGATACCCGCGTGATCCTAAAAAAATAGTGAAATTTGAGAAGAGAAGAGTCAAAACTCCACGTCAGGATGCCTCCCCAGAGTGACGAAGGGACTGAGGAGTAAAAAGAATCCTACTCCCCGATATATATAATCCTAAATGACTCAAAACATTTTTCTAGACTTAACAACGCCAGCGATTCGATCAAGCAGGGGGGCTCCTAAGTTGGGGAAGGCTCTGATTACCAACTTGTTACGCCCACGATGCGGCTATATCTCCCACGTGTCGGAGCATGACTTAGAGGCATAACCGCATTGTAAGCAATGTCGCAAATGGGGTAATCTTCACACAACCCATGTAATGAATAAAGGGAAAGAGATACATAGTTGGCTTACACTCGCCATGTCACACAATAGCATAAATATCATTACATTCATCCAGATACAATCAAGGTCCGACTACGGAACCAAAATAAAGAACAACCCCGAATGCAACAAAGTTCCTGATCGCCCCAACTGGGCTCCACTACTAATCGTCTGGAAAGGAAACGTAGTATCGTCCTGAGTCCTCATCAAACTCCCACTTGAGCTCAGTCGAATCTCCTAGAGCGGTATCATCGGTCCCTGCATCTGGTTTTGGAAGTAATCTATGAGTCACGAGGACTCGGCAATCTCACACCCTTGCGATCAAGACTATTTAAGCTTATAGGTAGGTGAAAGGTATGAGGTGGAGCTGCAGCAAGCACTAGCATATATGGTGGCTAACATACGCAAAAGAGAGCGAGAAGAGAAGGCAAAGGCACGATCGATAAACTATGATCAAGAAGTGATCCTGGAACAACCTACGTTCAAACATAACTCGAGACCGTGTTCTCTTCCCGGACTCCGCCGAAAAGAGACCGTCACGGCCACACACTCTATTAATTCATTTTAATTAAGTTAATTTCAAGGTTTTCTACAACCGGACATTAACAAATTCCCATCTGCCCATAACTGCGGGCACGGCTTTCGAAAGTTCAAATCCCTCCAGGGGGTGTCCCAACTTAGCCCATCACAAGCTCTCACGGTCAACGAAGGATATTCCTTCTCCCAAGACAATCCGATCAGACTCGGAATCCCGGTTACAAGACATCTCGACAATGGTAAAACTAAACCAGCAAAGCCACCCGAATGTGCCGACAAATCCCGATAGGAGCTGCACATATCTCGTTCTCAGGGCACACCGGATGAGCAAGATGTCGGGTAGGCCAGCCCGGAGTTGCCTGCAAAGTTCTCTGAGTTGACGTTAGCTTGATCCTCGTAAACATACTCAACGGGTTCCTCGATCACGTACTCGTCTCCTGGCTCTACCCAAATCAAGAACATAAGCAAAGGGAGACACAATCAACCACGTGCAATGCACAAGCAACATGATGCAAAACATGGCATGATATGCGGGATGTGATATGCGATGCATATGCATGTTTCGGAAAGGAAAGATTGAACCTAGCCTCAACTTGGAAAACCAAGAGTGCCACTGGAAAGATGAGTTGATTTCGGTCGAAATCGATATAAAGATCGCCGGAATCGGATGCACGGTTTGCAAATGACAAGCAAAACAATAATGGCCCAAAGCTGCGATTAACAGCACGAGGCCATCTAAATGCATCAAGAAAATTAAGCTACTGCACTCTAACATAACAACAAAATACATGTCAGGGATCCACTCAAGATGCTTGACAAAAGATGAACATTGAGCTACGTCTAATTCACTAAATAGCAGGTTCAAACAAGCACGGAAAAAGTGCAAAAGATAACAGGTTACAGACTTGGTGAAAATAACATGTCAGGAATTTAACATCAGGAAGCAATGTTTAGAGCAAGATAACTACATGCTACAGGAACACATCATGGCAAAGCAAGGCAAGGCACTAAGCTACTCAAAGCATACAACAAAAGTCCCTTACTAACCATAAGCCAAAAGGGATCAAAAAATACAATGGCAACCATGTGAACATAGCAACTTTCGTTCACAGATTCAGACTTAGTAGAAAACTGGAACATGGCAAAACAGATATTAAGTAGGCATGTTTACGAGCTTGATGCACTCACCACAAGGCATTGCATGACAAACTAATCATACACCCAGCAAGTAGACATGGCATAGAAGCTAGACATGGCAAGAACAATAACATAGCATGCATGGATCAACTACAACAACCTCGGAAAAAATGCTTAACATGTAAACATTTTGCCAGGAACATTTTATAGAAAAAGTAGAGCTTGATTGAGTCAAGCTAGGGTGCTCCATAAATGCAAACAAAGACATGGATAGATAGAGTACAACAATATCTACAAAACATCCTTACTGATCATGCTCAAAAGAGGCATGGATCACTCTGTAACAATATGAATACATGGCATAAAAATATTGACAGGGCAAGGACTTAGAAGATTTCTAAGTCCCTGAAATCAGCAACATTACGAGAGCTACTTTGCATGCTTGTGCTAGTCACCACAGAGATCACAAAAATACATGGCATACACCCTTATAAATATGGCATGGCATACTTCAAAACTCATGTAGGGCTCAAGTTCATAGGAGGCACACATCAATCATGGAAAAAAATGACAAATGACCAATTACTGATATGAATCTGAAACTAATATAAACTAGCACTCTTGCAACAGCATTTAGGGTATCAAGATGAGTTCAAATGAACATGATGCAATGAGATGAAATGAAGTACTCGTCAAGACAAACAATTTGATATGCTACACGCCCGAAACAGAGCCACGGGTGCAGAGATATGATGCTATGAAGAATGCCAAAAATTACTGGAGGTGAGGGAAAAGTCAACTGCTAGGGTTTTCAGATCCAGATCGGGCACGGATGACAAGGTGCTCGCCGGAGTTCCGCCGGAGTCATACTTGGGGCGCCGGAGTTGGGGGAGAGGGTTGGTGCCACCGGATCCGGCGACGAGGACAGGGCGGCGAGGCGGTGGCCGAGCGGCGCGGCGGCGCGGCGCACGGCGAAGAGCTGTGGTGGTCGACAACGAGGTGACGAGGGGCGGTGAGGCGGTGATGGCGGCGGCGCACGGCGGCGAGCTGCGCGGCGGGGCGGCGGAGGCGGACGGGCGGCGCTAGGGCGGAGGAGAGGCGAGGAGGCGCGGGGCGGCGATGGGCTTTCGGGGGCCCGATCTGGGCTTCCTGGGCCGGTGGCGGTGAGGGCGGCGGCGATTGCGTCCGACGGCGGCGGACGTGTCCGGCCGTGCGGAGAGGAGCGGGGCTAGGGTTAGGGTAGGAATGACCTGGGATTTTCGGGGAAGAGACCTTTTTATCGGTAGGAGGAGCTAGGAGGCTCCAAATTGAGCACGGTTTGTGGCCACGCGATCGTGATCGAACAGCCTAGAAGATGGAGGGGGTTTTGGTGGGTTTTGGGCCACTTTGGAGGGGTGTTGGGCTGCAACACGCACGAGGCCTTTTCGGTTCCTCGGTTAACCGTTGAAGTATCAAACGAAGTCCAAATGACACGAAACTTGACAGGCGGTCTACCGGTAGTAAACCAAGGCCGCTTGGCAAGTCTCGGTCCAATCCGAGAATGTTTAACACCCGCACACGAAAAGAGGTAGAAAGGGATACCGGAGGACATAGGAGCGCCGGAATGCAAAACGGACAACGGGGAAAATGCTCGGATGCATGAGACGAACATGTATACAAATGCGATGCACATGATGACCTGATATGAGATGCATGACAAAGACAAAACAACACAAAGACAAAAACCCGACAATGAGGAAATATCATAACTTAGTGCCGAAAATGGCAAGAGTTGGGATACAAATATGACAGGTTACATACGGGGTGTTACATAGGACTGGTCATCTGCCTCTGAATCCTCCTCTGAAGAGCTATCTATAACAAGCAAGATATCTGCTTCACCAGGTAGCATTGTCTGCTCTGAAGACCTTGTTTTCACTCCAGATTTCTCCATCGCCAATTCAAATGGCTGATGCATAGGAAGAGCAGTTGAATATACAAACATTGTCGACAAAAGCAATGAGAAATGCAAAAAAAGTACGGCATGATATAATTCACATATATGATGCTTGGCTAAACAGCATGGCATTGCATAATTCACATATAATGCCTTGCAACAAGATAGCATTGCATAATTCACATATATAATGTCTTGCAACAAGATGGCATTGCATAATTCACATATATGGTAATTAGACACTAAACAGGTGGCATTCACACAAACCATGTCTAAACTAAGCAAATGACATAGCAATGCAAGATACCCACTAGTAGAAAAGGGTCAAATGTGAAGCACATTAGTGCCGGTTTGAATTTGAGCCGGCACTAATGTGTCCATTAGTGCCGGTTCCAACGGCTAGGCGGGCGGACATCATTAGTACCGGTTCGTGGGCAACCTTTAGTACCGGTTCACGCCACGAACCGGTACTAATGAGGTTGTGTCAGGCTGTGGTTAGGCTGGGGCCCCCATGAACACCTTTAGTACCGATTCATGGCATGAACCGGTACTAGAGTTTCTTAGTAAGCTGATTCTTAGTCCCACCTCGCCAAGAGAGAGGCAGTAGGAGCGGTTTATAAGCCGTGACTGCACAGACGATGAAGGAGAGGCACAATGCTCAACTGCATGTTGCTTAGCTTCAAGCCTTTCGGAATAGCATAGATTGCACGGAGCTATGTGCAGTGCAGTCTACACTATTCCGAAAGGCTTGAAGCTAATTAACCAGCATTGCACCTCTTTTTTATTTTTAATAACTTATTTGAAATCCCGACTTCTTGTGTTCAGTATGCAGCATTCAAAGTGACATCGTCAATTTCCAACACGTTCTGACATCTTTTGATATTTTTCAGTCATTTACCGATTTGTTTAGAGAGCTAAATGACCGTGAAATTGAAAATCACTACAAAATGAACTCTGAAAATGTTGAAACTTGGCATGGTATCATCATTTCACCCGCATAGCATGTGCGAAAGAGTAGAGAGGGTCACGGCAAAAACAGGACGCACTTCGTGTACAAACTGGACAATCTCTTTCGGAGTATCAGGGTTTCGGACGAGAACTCATCTGTTACACAGGAACTTCAATGTTTTTTAAACTTATTTGAACTCCAGACTTTTTTGCATTCAGTATGTAGCATTCAAAGCGACATCATCAATTTCCAACACGTTCTGACATCATTTGCCGTTTTTCAGTCATTTACCGATTTGTTTAGAGAGCTAAATGACCGTGAAATTGAAAATCACCACAAATTGAACTCTGAAAATGTTGAAACTTGGCATGGTATCATCATTTCACCCGCATAGCATGTGCAAAAGAGTAGAGAGGGTCACGACAAAAACTGGACGCACTTCGTGTACAAACTGGACAATCTCTTTTGGAGTATCGGGGTTTCAGACGAGAACTCGTCTATTACACGGGCACTTCAATGTTTTTTAAACTTATTTGAACTCCAGAATTTTTTGCGTTCAGTATGCCGCATTCAAAGTGACGTCATCAATTTCCAACATGTTCTGGCATCATTTGATGTTTTTCAGTCATTTATCGATTTGTTTAGAGAGCTAAATGACCATGAAATTGAAAATCACTACAAAATGAACTCTAAAAATGTTGAAACTTGGCATGGTACCATCATTTCACTCGCATAGCATGTGCGAAAGAGTAGAGAGGGTCATGGCAAAAACTGGACGCACTTTGTGTATAAAGTGGACAATCTCTTTCGGAGTATCAGGGTTTCGGACGAGAACTCATCTGTTACACAGACACTTCAATGTTTTTTAAACTTATTTGAACTCCAGACATTTTTGCATTCAGCATGCAGCATTCAAAGCAACATCATCAATTTCCAACACGTTCTGACATCATTTGCTGTTTTTCAGTCATTTACCGATTTGTTTAGAGAGCTAAATGACCGTGAAATTGAAAATCACTACAAATTGAACTCTGGAAATGTTGAAACTTGGCATGGTATCATCATTTCACCCGCATAGCATGTGCGAAAGAGTACAGAGGGTCACGGCACAAACTGGATGCACTTCGTGTACAAACTGGACAATCGCTTTTGGAGTATCAGGGTTTCGGACGAGAACTCATCTGTTACACGGGCACTTCAATGTTTTTTAAACTTATTTGAACTCCAGACTTTTTTGCGTTCAGTATGCAGCATTCAAAGTGACTTCATCAATTTCCAACATGTTCTGACATCATTTGATGTTTTTCAGTCATTTACCGATTTGTTTAGAGAGCTAAATGACCGTGAAATTGAAAATCACTACAAAATGAACTCTGAAAATGTTGAAACTTGGCATGGTACCATCATTTCACTCGCATAGCATGTGCGAAAGAGTACAGAGGGTCACGGCAAAAACTGGACGCACTTCGTGTACAAGCTGGACAATCTCTTTCGGAGTATCAGGGTTTCGGACAAGAAATCATTTGTTACATGGGCACTTCAATGTTTTTTAAACTTATTTGAACTCCAGACTTTTTTGCGTTCAGTATGCAGCAAAAATTGGACGCACTTCGTGTACAAGCTGGACAATCTCTTTCGGAGTATCAGGGTTTCGGACAAGAACTCATTTGTTACATGGGCACTTCAATGTTTTTTAAACTTATTTGAACTCCAGACTTTTTTGCGTTCAGTATGCAGCATTCAAAGCGATGTCATCAATTTCCAACACGTTTTGACATCATTTGATGTTTTTTAGTCATTTACCGATTTGTTTAGAGAGCTAAATGACCGTGAAATTAAAAATCACTACAAAATAAACTCTGAAAATGTTGAAACTTGGCATGGTATCATCATTTCACCCGCCGCTCGTAGGCCGCCGCCCAACGCTCGTACACACACACATACACACACAAACACACATATTTTTTTACTTATTTTCTGTTTTCTGTTGTTTAGATTAATGTTAGATGAATTACGTAGATAAGAATGTTAATTAATGTCAGATGAATTAGATAGAAAAGTTGTTAAATATTAATTTCAATTGTTAGATGAATTAGCTAAATATTAATTAGGTATATATATGAGATTTGAACTAGTTGAATTAATATAACTAGTTTATTTTTAGTAAGAAAATTAATAGAACTAGTTTATTTTTAGTAAGAAAATTTAGGTATATAAGATTATTTGAACTAGTTGGATTAATATAACTAGTTTATTTTTAGTAAATGCTTAGCTGAACTAGTTCAATTAATAGTACTAGTTTATTTTTAGTAAGAAAATTTAGGTATATGAGATTTGATAATCTAATTAAAATATTGCTATATATAGCTAATTTATATATTTTAGTAAGAAAATTAATAGAACTAGTTTATTTTTAGTAAATTCTTAGTTGAATTAGTTGAATTAATAGAACTAGTTTATTTTTGGTAAGAAAATTTAGGTATATGAGATTTGATAATCTAATCAAAATATTACTATATAGAACTACCTACTTTATTATATAGAGATTTGATAATCTAATTAACATTTTACTATATAGAACTAGCTACCTTATTTTTAGTAAGAAAATTAATAGAACTAGTTTAGTTGAATTAGTTGAATTAATTAGTTGAACTAGTTAGTTGAATTAGTTGAATTAGTTGAGCTACTTTATTAAGGTATATTTTTTGTAAGTGTTTAGTTGAATTAGTTGAATTAATAGAACTAATAAGTGTTTAATGTTTCACCTATGAACATAGAAATGTCTTCTGACGACGAACACGATTTCATTATGTGCGAATACTGCGAAGACCAGCGCGGCCTGTGCGGCAGAAATTTTCTAGTTGATGATAGGCGCTTCAGCATCAAGCTGGATGAGAACTTCGAAGTGGATACAGTAAGTCACAACGACAAGTCTTTTTTCATAATTAAGCATGACTTATGCTTCATTTTCTTCAACTTTTAATTTTAATTTTTCACTATTCTACTAGTGTATCCCCTGTCATGCAAGAATTTTTGTCTTGGATAAGATAGGTTTCAGTCCTAACAAAACTATGGAGGTAAAAAAAGTTTACTTGAAGACCAAGCATGGTTATATCTTCAACGTCAAATTATACAATGCAGACACATACACCTATTTTAAATGCAAAACTTGGCAAGCACTATGCAAGGCTTATGCATTTGAGCCTGATATGGTTATCACCTTTGATATTCGTTCGGAAGATGATATTGAAGGTAATAGAGACATCTGGGTCGATGTGCAGACGCCTCCAGTTCTACCATTATGTGAGTTTCTCAACCATATTTATGTCTTCGATATTGTTTATTCAAAAATAGTTGACAAGTAATTTTTATTGACAGCTTATTTCCAATCAAGCAAACATGTCCGACGCTTGGTAGACAGGACCGTCCACTGTCCCGGGGCTGAACTAAACTGCGAGGAGACAAGTCATTATGTTTCATGGCTTGAGGATCTTGATGCTGTCAAGGCAAAAAAAAATCCTGCACTTAGAAATGTTAGTACTCAAAACGTGCGACCAATAGTGTTTGTAATGAACTACGGTCACATATATTTAGGAAAGATGGTAAGATTTCTACTATTTCTCCTCAGTGCATCTTTTGCATACATTATTTTTTGAAGTTAAACTTCATTGCTAAGTATGTTACTATACGATGTTCTTCAACAGGGACTCCCGATGAATGTTGTGCCTGATTGGATCGAGACTAAAGGTACCATGAATATTGTTAGCTTACGGCCAAGATATCCTACAATGCACTTCAGTGCATTCAGGATTTCTAATAGCGAGGAATGCTTAATAGTAAAAGACTGGAGCAAAATTGTGAATGATCGCAGAGAAGTACTAGGGGCAGCAATCAGAAGCGCAACCCACGATTAGGAGACAGGTTCATCTGCATGCTCCAATATGATGAATCAGGAAAGCTATACATGTTCTATGCTATTTTACCTGAGAGAGAGCAGCAGGAGTGATTAGCTAGTTCATGCTCTTAGTACTTGTCCTCTCATGTCCGTGTTCTTCGTCCTGAATTTAATCTCAAAGAGTGATTTGCTTTTGTGGTGTATGAACGCTTATAATATCATTACCATGTTGAACTCGATGATATCTTTGCTTTCGGTACAAGTGAATGTTTCTTCTTTAAGCTAGTGTTGGTGGTGATTAGATAGCGGTAATGACTATATGATGATTAAATAGTGGTAATGAGACGACTATGATGATTTTTAGCTAGCTAGTATATACTATTTGTTGGTGATGATATATATGATGCAAGAGTTTTTATATTAATATGATGATGATGATGATGATGAGTTATTATATCATTTATGAAAGAAACCGCAGATTAGTTTCAACTGGATGGATCCTAGCTAAGTGATCAAGTATATGCCATATCCATATTACCTCGATCACTTAATTAGGTGATCAAGTATAATATGGATATGGCATATACTTGATCACTTAGCTAGGATCCACATGCATCTAGTCGAAACTAATCTGTGGTACTTCCACCTAATGATTTAACAACTCATTATAATGTAAAACAATCACTAAATTAAATTGAAAACACAAAATTAAAGTAAAAATAAAACCAAAACACCCCCAAACATTTAGTACCGGTTGGTGTTACCAACCGGTACTAATGTCCTACGCGCACCCGGGCCTGGCTCGTGTCACGTGGTGGCACTTTAGCGCCGGTTCGTGATGAACCGGTACTAAAGGGGGGGGGGACCTTTAGTCCCCACTCTTTAGTGCCGGATGTGGAACCGGCACTAAAGTCCCTTACGAACCGGCACTAAAGCCCGATTTTGCACTAGTGTTATGACTAATGTTGAGTCCATGGATTATACGCACTCTCACCCTTCCACCATTGCTAGCCTCTCTAATACCGCACACTTTTCGTCGGTATCATATACCCACCATATGCCTTCCTCAAAACAGCCACCATACCTACCTATTATGGCATTTCCATAGCCATTCTGAGATATATTGTCATGCAACTTACCACCGTTCCGTTTACTATGACACGCTCCATCATTGTCATATTGCTTTGCATGATCATGTAGTTGACATTGTATTTGTGGCAAAGCCACCGTTCATAATTCTTTCATACATGTCACTCTTGATTCATTGCATATCCCGGTATACCGTCAGAGGCATTCACATAGAGTCATATTTTTTTCTAAGTATTGACTTGTAATTGTTGAGCTGTAAGTAAATAAAAGTGTGATGATCATCATTTTTAGAGCATTGTCCCAAGTGATGAAAGGATGATGGAGACTATGATTCCCCCACAAGTCGGGATGAGACTCCAGACTAAATAAAAAAGGAGAGGCCATAAAAAAAGAGAAAATGCCAAAAAAGAAGGGACCATGCTACTATCCTTTTACCACACTTGTGCTTCAAAGTAGCACCATGATCTTCATGATAGAGAGTCTCCTATGATATCACTTTCATATACTAGTGGGAATTTTTCATTATAGAACTTGTCTTGTATATTCCAATGATGGGTTTCCTCAAAATGCCCTAGGTCTTAGTGAGCAAGTGAGTTGGATGCACACCCACTTAGTTCCTTTTGTTGAGCTTTCATATACTTATAACTCTAGTGCATCCGTTGCATGGAAATCCCTACTCACTCACATTGATATCTATTAATGGGCATCTCCATAGCCCGTTGATACGCCTAGTTGATGTGAGACTATCTTTCCTTTTTGTCTTCTCCACAACCACCATTCTATTCCACATATAGTGTTATGTCCATGGCTCACGCTCATGTACTGCGTGAAGATTGAAAAAGTTTGAGAACACCAAAAGTATGAAACAATTGCTTGGCTTGCCATCGGGGTTGTGCATGATTTAAATACTTTGTGTGGTGAAGATAGAGCATAGCCAGACTATATGATTTTGTAGGGATAACTTTCTTTGGCCATGTTATTTTGAGAAGACATAATTGCTTAGTTAGTATGCTTGAAGTATTATTATTTTTATATCAATATTAAACTTTTGTCTTGAATCTTTTGGATCTGAATATTTTTTTGAGGAATTAGACAGTGGGAGAGGCTCCCACTGTGTTTGTATTACTCAAAAGAAGGATACAATGTACAAGGAGGATTTACATGGTGCCTGACCTCCACTTGTGGAGGTTGGGGCCGCTACATTTTTATGGATATGCAGTCAAGGGGGTTCTAAGCTATTTACAAAGGAGAGAATAAAGTCTCTCACATCTTCTCTGGTTCTATGATGGAGCAGGCTAAAATCATGTTTGAAACGTTCAAGCCAAGAGAGAATAGTTGGGGTGATACTTCTGAAATGTTTGTTATTCCTCTCTTTCCAAATGCTCCAAGCCGCGTGAAGGAAGACATCCATGAACATGGGATTGTTCCAATCATGAGCTGCCATGCTGATCCACCGAAGCCTTGAACCAGTTTGCTGCCAAGTTATCCCTAGAATGGACCAACAATGTTGGCTAAAAGGGCATTGGAAGATCATGTGTTCGACAGTCTCTTCAATTCGCTGGTCACAAAGAAGGCAGTTGTAATTGTCTCCAATGTTGTAGTGTCTCCTCTTGAGCATGTTACGTGTGTTTAAGCGGTCTGAGAGAAGAAGCCACCCAAACACCTTAATTTTCACCGTTGACCTGGCTGCCCAGAGCCAATTGTATGATTGATGTGCATGCACCTCTCTAAAGTAGAACTTGTAATATCTGATTGCCTTAAATTCCACTGAACCCCAACAATATGTCCAGTTATCGTGGGGGTCGGGTCAGTAATGTTGCCAACATGCCTCACCTTTTGCTATAGATCACGGACTTCTTGCATTGCTTGAACTGAGAGTGGGAGGTGAAATGTTTCATGCAGCGACGTGAATCCCAGGAAATCTTTGACCAAAATATCTTCATTTATTGCGAAGGAAAAGGCGCACTGGTATGTTTCTTCGAGAGTGGCGTCAAGCCACAGGTCTTTCCACATGAGCACTATGGCTCCATCATGCACAATTGCTTTTGAAATACCTCTATAGATCGGGGTGAGCTTGAGAACATCTCGCCACCAGAATGATCCGCATGGTTCCATGGCATGGGGGATTTTGTTTGTGTAGTATGTGGACCATACGAGCTCCGCCCAAGGCACACCGTGTCTGTTGTAGAATTTATGTAGGTATTTGAGAAGGAGGGCATCGCTTTGTATGCGTAGGTTTATTATGCCAAGACCCCCACACTGTTTTGGTCGACACACCATGCTCCATGCCGCAAGCGAGTTGCATTTGTCCCCATGTTCAGTCTTTTTTGTCCAGAGGCACTTCCTTCGCAATTTGTCAAGCAGCTCAAGTATCTTTGGTGGCAGTCTGAGAGTGCATAGAGCAAAGATAACTAGGGATGTGATCATGGTATTGAGTAGTGATAGCCTGGCTCCATATGACATCAAGGCCAGGGTGCTTGTCATCCGTCGTTCCATTGTGCAAACAAGCGGCATTAAATCTTGGACTAAGGGCTTGGTTGTCCCGAGAGGTAGCCCTAGGTAACTGAAAGGCATGGAACCTACTTTGCATCCAAAGATATTGGAGAGCTCATTGTAGCAGTCGGCCTCACAGTTGATTCGGATCTGAATATTCATACCACAATTAAGAGAATTACATTGGAATTATGCCAAGTAGCATTCCACATCAAAAAATCTGTTTTTATCATTTACCTACTCGAGGACGAGCAGGAATTAAGCTTGGGGATGCTTGATACGTCTCCAACGTATCTATAATTTTTTATTGTTCCATGCTATATTATATTCTGCTTTGGACATTATTGGGATTTATTATACACTTTTATATTATTTTGGGGACTAACCTATTAACTGGAGGCTCAGCCCAGAATTGTTGTTTTTTGCCTATTTCAGAGTTTCATAGAAAAAGAATATCAAACGGAGTCCAAACGGAATGAAACCTTCGGGAACGTGATTTTCGGAACGAACATGATCCAGAGGACTTGGACCCTATGTCAAGAAAGCTACCAGGAAGGCACGAGGTAGGGGGCGCGCCTACCCCCCCCCCCCCCCGGTGCGCCCTCCACCCTCATGGGGCCCATGTTTGTAACACCCTCGATGCGGCTATATCTCCCACGTGTCGAAGCACGACTTAGAGGCATAACCGCATTGAAAGCAATGTCGCAAGTGAGGTAATCTTCACACAAACCATTTAATACATAAGGGAAAGAGATACATAGTTGGCTTACAATCGCCACTTCACACAATACATGAATAAAGCATTACATCATCCAGATACAATCAAGGTCCAACTACGGAACCAAAATGAAAGAAGACTACCCCAAATGCTACACACATCCCCGATCGTCCCAACTGGGCTCCACTACTGATCGACTGAAACGAAACAACACAATGGAGAAGATCTTCATCGAGCTCCTCCTTGAGCTCGGTTGCGTCACCTGCACGGTATCATCGGCACCTGCAAGCTGGTTTAGGAAGTATCTGTGAGTCACGGGGACTCAGCAATCTCACACCCTCGTGATCAAGACTATTTAAGCTTATAGGTAAGGTAAAAGGTATGAGGTGGAGCTGCAGCAAGCGACTAACATATTTGGTGGCTAACATACGCAAATGAGAGCGAGAAGAGAAGGCAAAAGCACGGACGAGAATCTATGATCAAGAAGTGATCCTGGAACAACCTACGTCAAACATTACTCCAACACCGTGTTCACTTCTCGGACTCCGCCGAGAAGAGACCATCACGGTTATGCACGCGGTTGGTGCATTTTAATTAAGTTCAACTTTAGGTTTTCTACAACCGGACATTAACAAATTCCCATCTGCCCATAACCGCGAGCACGGCTTTCGAAAGTTCAATCCCTGCAGGGGTGTCCCAACTTAGCCCATCACAAGCTCTCACGGTCAATGAAGGATATTCCTTCTCCCAAGACAATCCGATCAGACTCGGCATCCCGGTTACAAGACATCCTCGACAATGGTAAAACAAGTCTAGCAACACCGCCCGAATGTGCCGACAAATCCCGATAGGAGCTGCACATATCTCATTCTCAGGGCACACTCAGATGAGACATCCTACGAGTAAAATCAACCCTCAAGTTGCCCCGAGGTGGCCCCGCAGTCTACTCGGTCGGACCAACACTCAGAGGAGCACTGGCCCAGGGGGTTTAAATAAAGATGACCCTTGAGTCTGCAGAACCCAAGGGAAAGAAAAGGCTAGGTGGCGAATGGTAAAACCAATGTTGGGCATTGCTGGAGGAGTTTTATTCAAGGTGAACTGTCAAGGGGTTCCCATTATAACCCAACCGTGTAAGGAACGCAAAATCCGGGAACATAACACCGATATGATGGAAACTAGGGCGGCAAGAGTGGAACAAAACACCAGGCATAAGGCCGAGCCTTCCATCCTTTACCAAGTGTATATATGCATTAATTAAATAAGAGATATTGTGATATCCCAACAAAAAACATGTTTCAACGAGGAACAAACTCCATCTTCACCTGCAACTAGCAACGCTATAAGAGGGGCTGAGCAAAGCAGTAACATAGCCAAACAACGGTTTGCTAGGACAAGGTGGGTTAGAGGCTTGGTTTAGCAACATGGGAGGCATGATATAGCAAGTGGTAGGTATCGTAGAATAGGCATAGCAAAAGAGCGAGCAACTAGCAAGCAAAGATAGAAGTGATTTCGAGGGTATGGTCATCTTGCCTGAAATCCCACAAGGAAGAAGAACGAGTCCATGAAGAAGACAAACGGACATAGTCGAACGGATCCTCACAAACGCAACGTTATCGGAACTAACCCGAAGAAGCAACACCGAAAAGAAGCAAACAACATAGTAAACAACCACCACATACACATGGACTCATCAATATGCATGTCCGGTTAAATATGCATGGCATGGCAAGGGGCACAAAGAAAACTACAAGTTAAGTGGAGCTCAATATGCAACGAGTTGCATATTGACGGAACACCACATCAATTATTTAGTTCTCTCTCATTTAGGTACTCAACAATATTAAATGTTGGTTAACATGGCAAGAGGTGAAGCATAACAAAACTATACCATCTAACAATTTAAATGAGGTCGGATATAACCAACCACAAATCCGGTAAATCCCCATATGCATTTAACAATTTGGTGCAACAACAATTTTAAACATTTTAAATGTTGTTATCATGATGCGAATGACATGTGCAAGTTTTATGCAGGTTTTAAGAAAATGTTAACAAGAGCATATCATGAAACATTTGTTACCGTGGCGGAAACGGAAAAGGGGTGCCATGGCAACGATAACGATAGCGGTGCCACGGCAACGTTCCGGTTCCGGTAACTCGATTGAGAAACCGATGCAAAGGAGAAGTGTGCGGATGCATGCAAAAGATGGTGGGGCACTCCCGGATACCGGGTGTCCCATGAGTCGATGATGGTGACAAGGCAAAAGAGGGGCAACGTGCACTGACAATTCGAGCATGGAGCAAGCACGAGCATCTCATACATCACACATGCATTCGTTCACGGCCGGTCGTCTCGGGGTTATACCTTCGAAGCGTGCGTTATCGGAGGGGTTCGAGTTTGATGCGGTGTAGGGGAAGTAGACGTTCTCGGGACGTTCGTAGTGGAAGTAGTCATTCTCGCATTCTCTAGGGTCGACGGTAGAGGTTCTCGTGATCTCGACGACGGTAGAGGTTCTCGCGATCTCGACGACGGTAGTGGTACATGTTCGTTTTTGGAGAGGTACTTGACGAATCCAAGGTTTCCGGGGGCAACGGTAGTGGAACTTGGCGAATCCGAGTTCTTCGGAGGTCGTCATCAAACTTGGCCAAATACACGATGTGGGTAGACGTTTACTCGACGGCCTTCGGCAACGATAGTTGTTGTACAAGTTTTTGTAGAAGTTCGGGGTCATCGTGGAGGTGCTTGGCGCAACGTAGGTCTCTGGGGTCATCGGGTACATGTTCATGAAGTAGTCGTACACGTCGACGGTAGTTGTACACATGACGTTGCGGTACTTGTCGGTTCGGTCTTGACGGAGTAGATGTACACGTTGTCGGGGTACTTGTCGCATCACTGGGCATATATGTACATGTTCGGAGTGGAACTTGGCATATCCATGTACGCGTTTTGCAATCCCATATCCAGGGTCGTCAAGTAGTCGTTCGGGCGTCGTGGAGGAACGTGACGTTCACGGGGTCCCGGTCTTGACCATGGAGAGGGGAGGCTGTGGTGGGTGCACTGGGCCTGCGTGTGCAAAGGTCAACGGAGCTGGGCCTTGCTGGCGGAACGCTGTGAGGGGGACGCCTCATGGACCACCAAAAGAAGCAGGGGAGGTCGCTGCGGTCAACGGGTACGGTGACTCCTCACTGGACTTGGCGCAGACGCGGACGAGGGCTTGAGGCGGCTGGCTCCGGGATGCAGGGCATGGAGGGAGGTGTTGATCCGGCCACTGGACGACGTCTCCGGTGAGAACCGAGTCGAGGCAGGGGGTCGGCGGCCATGAGTTGGTCTCCTGTTACAGAGAACACGAGAGATGAGAGGTGGAGGAGGGAAAGAGAAGGAGAAAGAGGCGCGGGGGAAGAGGCCTTGGAGGTCGAGGTCGGCGGGAACGGCGTGCAGGCTGATCCAGGCGGAGGCACGCGGGATCCCGCCGGCGGCGTGGCCTGAGACGACGGCGCCATGGGGATTGGTCCCCTGGACGCATCCTGCAACGCTGGAAGAAGCAACAACGGGGTTCGCGAAGAGGCGAGGTGGAGGAGGAGCTGGCGGCGCTTGGCGGCGGTGGAGCTCCAAGGCGGCGGCGTCTGCGATGGAGGGCTTGACGGGAGGAGGAAAGGGATCGGGAGAGAGAGAGATCGAGGAGAGATCGTACTCGGGGCTTCTCCCTGGCGGCGGTGGATGAGGACGAGAGGGAGAGGGTGAGTGGGATCGGGCAGAGAGAGGGTTAGGTTTAGGTGGGAGTTCAGTTGGGCCGGCTAGGTCAGGCCACAGTTGGACCCAAGCATGCTACGGGGATGGATGGGCCTTGCTGGACTTCCCCCCTCCATATTTTTATTACTCAAAAGAAGAAAGAAAAAAAAACACAGGAGATAAAAGAAATGAACAGAGGAGTAGCAAAGGAGTTTGGAAGGGAGAAAAATCTTTCCAGACTCACAAAAATGTGAATGATGACAATAAAATGGTAAGAGGATTTTTGGAGAAAAAGGTTCGCACATGTTGAAATTAATTCACCATGTTTGAATTTTGAAGCCCATTCGAAAAGACTCAAAATGGGCTGAGATTTTAGAGGAGCCTCGATAAAAGAGATGAGAAAAATACTGGCAAGGTTTGAAGGTCAAACTCGAAGATGAAAATACAAGGAAAATACCATTCACGTGTGTTATGGTTGATTCCATAAGGATGGAATATTTATTATAGCTCCCTAATAATATTGGGAGGATATATGTTATAAAGAGAAAAACACCATGTGCATTTCCCTCGATTTAAATGGATCGAAGATCCATACAAACTATTTATAAAGTTATAAGATTAATGATATGATGGCATGATGACATGATGCCATGCACATGATGAAATGATGAATGCAAAGAACCAAACAAGTCACACGACGGAACCCGGAAACCCTGGAAGGCATCTGAAGCTCCGATCTTGGGGTGTCACAACGTTGATCCACCGACGTACTTCTTCCTCCTATATATACCTACGTACCCCCAAACTACCAGATACGGAGCCAAAAACCTAATTCCACCGCCGCAACCTTCTATACCCGTGAGATCCCATCTTGGGGCCTTTTCCGAAGCTCCGCCGGAGGGGGCATCGATCACGGAGGGCTTATACATCAACACCATAGCCTCTCCGATGATGTGTGAGTAGTTTACCTCAGACCTTCGGGTCCATAGTTATTATCTAGATGGCTTCTTCTCGCTTTTTGGATCTCAATACAAAGTTCTCCACGATTCTCGTGGAGATCTATTGGATGTAATCTTCTTTTGCGGTGTGTTTGTTGAGATCGATGAATTGTGGGTTTATGATCAAGTTTATCTATGAACAATATTTGAATCTTCTCTGAATTCTTTTATATATGATTGGTTATCTTTGCAAGTCTCTTCGAATTATCAGTTTGGTTTGGCCTACTAGATTGATATTTCTTGCAATGGGAGAAGTGCTTAGTTTTGGGTTCAATCTTGCGGTGTCCTTTCCCAGTGACAGTAGGGGCAGCAAGGCACGAATTGTATTGTTGCCATCGAGGATAACAAGGTGGGGTTTATATCATATTGCATGAGTTTATCCCTCTACATCATGTCATCTTACTTAAAGCGTTACTCTGTTCCTTTGAACTTAATACTCTAGATGCATGCTGGATAGCGGTCGATGTGTGGAGTAATAGTAGTAGATGCAGGCAGGAGTCGGTCTACTTGTCTCGGACGTGATGCCTATATACATGATCATACCTAGATATTCTCATAACTATGCTCAATTCTATCAATTGCTCAACAGTAATTTGTTTACCCACCGTAATACTTATGCTCTTGAGAGAAGCCACTAGTGAAACCTATGGCCCCCGGGTCTATTTTACATCATATTAATCTCCCGTCAACAAGCTATTTTTTGCGCCGTTTTTATTTTGCTTTATTTACTTTGCATCTTTATCATAAAAATACTAAAAATATTATCTTGTCATATCTATCAGATCTCACTTTCGTAAGTGACCGTGAAGAGATTGACAGCTCCTTTATTGTGTTGGTTGCGAGGATTTTATTTGTTTGTGTAGGTGCGAGGGACTCGTGCGTGGCCTCCTACTGGATTGATACCTTGGTTCTCAAAAACTGAGGAAAATACTTACGCTACTTTGCTGCACCAGCCTTTCCTCTTCAAGGGAAAACCAACGCAGTGCTCAAGAGGTAGCACGGGTCATTGGATCCAAAACCGGACCCGATAGCTTAACGGTGACCCGTTATGGTGGATGCCACGTGTCGGGCACCCTTAACGAAAGCACTTCCATGACGCACCATTTATCATCATGGAAGTGGACACTTCCGCGATGATAATTTTGGTAATGTCATGGAACACTTCTACGACAGCACATGTATGACTATCTTGATTTTGTCATAAAATTGGCATGTATGTACATGCATGATAGAAAATATGACCTACTGTGACAAACACGTATCATCACGGAAGTGTAATTTTTTGTAGTGAATGGCTAATACACATATTTCTACCGATCACCATGGTTGGCCGGTGGCAAAGCAGTTACAGCTGAAATGGACAGCATTCGTGCAATATTACATTAGGTGAAGACAAGGGTTTAAGTTTTTTTTTGTTGAAGCCTCAAGCCAACTAAGCAAAATTGACCATGTAGCATAATTCAGGTGTATTATAGTTTCTTCCCGGTAGGATTTTAAAATTATGGATAGGGAGGGACGGAGGGAGAAAGAGAGAGAGGGAGAGGGAGAGCCGGAGAGGGAGGGAGGGAGCGAGACCGAGGATGGAGATATGATTTGTTTTAGTCTGTTATTATTTCTTAATAAGAAATTTATGCAAACAGTCATCTATCATGGTAGCTTTCCATTCGTAAATAAGGCATACTAGAAGAACGTCTGTGCATTGCAACGGGGCCACATTAACTTTAAGAGTTCAATATCAATTATGTTAATATTACATTTAATATTCTCATACATATTAAGTGACATTGACGACTTTTTTACCATCAAATTCTTACACACATACCCTCTCCCTCACTCTTCCTCACTCTCTCTCTCCCCCTCTCCCTCTCTCTCTAACACACACATATCCATCTTATTGGGTACGGGACCATAATCCATCTATTTCACACGCACACGCGCTAGTGCATAACAATATGGATTATGTGTATTATATTTGCCACCACAACTGAGGGAATTAATTTCATGTAATCGGCCAGCCACAGCTCCATGACAAACAATACATCTAAATTCTTAGCATTATTTTTATGTAACATTGGCGAGAGGTAAACGACGGTGATTGTTTCCTTTGTTTGGAGATTGATTACCATCCGTGAGTTAAGCTGGGTACTAAAAAAGAATCTGATTGTGATACGTGAATTGATTGTTGCCTTGTATGTTTGGTTTTGGTATTTGAAGATTGATTACCATCTATTAGTTGGGTTACCAAAGAAGAAATCAATCACCATATGTAGAAAAAGGAACTACATTGCACATGCTTACACCTCATCTACTCGTGAGAATATATAGAATTGGAGCAAACAAAATAAGTGCAGACGAGAGATAAAACATCAATGAGGATCCCTAATGTATTGACTAATATGTTGTCCTCCAGCTTGAGAAGCACCTACAAGAAATTGGGAGATGGGAGGGAGGACGAAAAAAACCCAAGGGAGGTGGGATGAAAATAAACCCGGAACGGAGACTACCAACTGAGACATTAGGAGTAGAGATCATTTAGTTGATAAGAATAAATAAAAAACGGTGTTAAAAGGAGAAACAGATTAGAATACATTGAAAAACCAAAAGGACGATGTAAAAGGGGATTCGCCCTGCCCCCCGGGCCTTGCCACCGAACCGGCTCAGCGGTCCAGTCCCCGCGCGGTCGTCTTCTCCTGTTCCCCGAGTCGCGTCGCTACAGAGCCGGGCTCCCGCCCGACCACCTCGCTAGCATCGAAGAGGAATGGATAAGGGTGACGCCCTGCCTTCCCTGCCCCCATGGCCTCACTCCTCCTCGACGCCCCCTCCCAAATCCACTTCTCCTCCTTGCTCGCTTGATTCCGTTGATCTGGATGAAGTCAGACGCCACGGCCACCATGACCGACCCCGTCCACACGGGCACTGCCCTCCCTGCGGGCTAGGAGCTTGTCGAGGAGCTCCGAACGCCTTCGCTACTTTGTCTGCGCCGACGAGATCAAGTCCAGCACCCCCGCATCAACGTTGCTGCCGTCTTCCTCAACCTTGGGCCACCGCGACATTGCCGTTCGATCTGCGCCGCCCCGAGGTCCCATGTCTTCCCCTAGGGCGCCATTGACACCGCCATGATCTCCTCTTGCCTTTCCCCTGTTTCCCATCTCGTTTGCTCTCATTAAGTATTTCACCGTGGCTGAGAACCACCGTCCGCCATGGCCATTGCAGGGGTAGCCACCGAGCTCCCCGGATTGACCCCGTGGCACATGCCCGCTCCTATGCACGCCCATGCCCAAGCCTGCCGCTCTTCTTCCGCGCCCGCGGGGCCACTCCCTCTCCATGCCCATGCCCGTGCTACACCGCACCGATCGCGCCCGCCGCTGCCGTCACGCTCTCCGCAGCCACCGCACCACTGTGCCCCGCGCGACACACACCCTGGCCGCGGCCACACTCTCGTTGGCTGCGCTCGCCCCGTCTGCTACCGCCTATCCCTTCGCTCACCCCGCTGTCGCGCCCCTGCCTCGCGCCGCCTCCAGTCGTGGCCATCTTCTGCCGGCCGCCCCCTCAGCCACGCCGGCCGCATCTCTGCCCTCCACCGTTGGCCGCTCGCCTCGCCTGCTGCGTGCTGCTTCCTGCTGCTATGTGCTGCTCTACTGCTGGTACGCTGCTGCGCCATGCCCTCAACATCGCCCTGGACAAATGTGGCGGAGGGATTGTTAATGGAGTACGAGAAGGAGGTGGCAGAGAAGGTGTGGAGAGGCGGGAGGTCTGGGGTGGTGTCACCTGGCTGTGGTGGAGGTGTTTATGCGAGAAGGAGCTGGAGTGGAAGGAGAGGTCACATTTGGAAAGAATCGCAAAAAAAATCATAACCCGGAGATCTCATTCCAAAAAAAATGCTAATATCGATGGAGGGGTGATTTCCTTCAATAGGTGGAAAACATAGGAAATATTGGTTGTTATCAAGGAAAGGTAAAAATTTAGAAAAGTTAGGATTTTTGAACTGATTTCTATGCAAATGGGGTTTTATTGTTTGGTAACGTGATATCAGTACATGCCCCTTTGTGACGTGTCTCATTAGGAAAGTTTGCAAATGTTAAGAAACTATTTATTGGGAGGAAAGTTGTGACATGTCTGTTATTTGTTTCCTAAAACAAATTTCACTAATAAGATAAATCGATTGATTTAGATAAGTTAGGAAACTTAGATTAGAATGTATTATTTGTTTCCTAAAAATCTGTTATTTGTTTCATAAGACAAATTGAACCAATAAAAGGAATCATTGATTTGCATAATTTAAGAAAGTTAGATATGTGATTTGTTATATGTTAGGAAAGTTATGGTTGTAATAAAGAGTGGAGAGAAAAATAAACCGATGGACCAGGATGGGAGGGGGTGGTGGGAGGAGAGACGAAAAAACCCAGCGAAAATAAACCGCGGAGACTATTCACCAACTCGTCCATTAGGAGTAGAGAAAATACACAATCATCTCTCGCAGTACATGAGGACCATTTAACACTCAAAATGTATCTCCCCTCGTCTACCTCCTACTTTTATTAGCCACCTTTACTGCAAGCAAAGCACTATTGATTTCACAAATTTTTCAAAGTTTCAGTAAGGTTCCCAAGTGAAGGTAAGGCAATATGACTGACTATTGAATTGATGAAAACGAGAAGAGAACTATAAGACAACTAACAAAATAACAAAAATAAGTGGAAATTGAAAGATTAAATTATTGATCTTGAATATTCAACTGGCTGGTCCATAAAAAGAGAACAAAAGAATCAGTTGATTTGATTTTCTTGTACAAGTACAAGATTTCAAAAAGAGGGTTCAACCATGGTTGCTTGAACAAAGATGGGAGAAGGACGACTAGGAAGAAATATGTCAATTGTCGTCTTGCAAAAGGAAGGTGGATAAGAAAAGACACAATGATTGTGAGGATGAGTGACACTGTTTTTTGAATTATCTAATTGTTTGATAACAATATATTTTTATCCCTTGGCAACGCATGGGCATTCAACTAGTCTCATAAAAGATGAAGAGATTTTTTGTCGTAAACTGTTGACTGAAAAGTACATCTCTAAAAATGAAATTATCTCTAATTTAAAGCAATGAGCTATGGTACATAAGCTAATCCCTGCTCCCGTCTGCAAAGGGTCATTCTTTTAATTTATTGATGAGTCATCAGCTTCTCATTCAAGCACCAACATAGAGAGCGTTATTTTCATTCTCAGTTTAACATGCATTTGGTCTAATTAAAGTTGGATGTGAGCATGACTGGATGTTTTCTATGCTGAATTACAATGTATAGTCGTTGCTTGAACATCAAATGTGATCTGCATTTATGTTTATGGTCTCAGAAAAGGCTTGTGAGATACCATTTTATAATATTGTATCATGGTTATTTTGACAAAAATGTTGATATCTGATATATATAAGCAGAGAAATTCTTTGAAGTTTTGTGCACATAGTGGTTTGACGAATAATGCACACACTCATCAGACCGTTGTTTGTTTCCCTACGAAACAGAAGCATTAGTGCACCTATAAGTAGGTCTACGACCATTTGACGACTTTGGTCCATGTGAAGAATTTTCCCTGGGTTTTCTTTTCTTTGGTGGTGTCATGATGACATTCACCTAAAGATTTTGAAGAAGACTCTTGAGCACCTAGATTTTCTTCACTCGGGGACCATTCCTGCAGTTAGTACCAACAAAACCAGCATACTTCACCATTCTGATTTTTGAATAGCTTATAGTTGGAGTCAAATGACTCATCAGAAGAATGTGTATTATCACAATTGTAGCCAAATAGAGTGAATGGATCAACTATAGGTCCTTTTGCGGCAACCCATGTGGTTTTGGGATACTGCTCAGGTTTCCAATAAGATCCATCAGCATTCAACTTCCTCTCAAGAGCAATACCCTCTTTTCTAGGGTTCTTGTTCATAATTTGTTTCTTGAGCACATCACAAAGGGTTTGATGCCCTTTGAGGCTTTTGTACATGCCTGTGACGAACAATTTCTTCAGACCTGCATTTTTGTTAGTAACACTTGTGGTCTCCTCAGATGAGGGGATTGAAACCACAAAGACATTTGAAGATATAGTAGCAATTGAAGCATTTGAACATTCAGCTGGAGAATTTGCATTATCACATTCAAGACATTTTAAGAATGGAGCAACAAATTCTTCCTGAGCAGTGTTGATCTGTTGAGCGAGCAATGAATCGTTGTCTTTCTGAAGATCATCACGAGACACTCTCAGTTTCTCGAGTTCTCGCTTCCTTTGAAGAAATTCATAGGACAACTTCTTGTGTTGGGCTGAAGGGCCACATGACGACTTTCAAGTTCATCATATTTTGACTGAAGACGCTCAAGATTTTCAGTTAGAATTTTAGAACATTCCATTTCATCGTTCAATAGACCATCACTTTATCTAACAAATTGTGAATCCTTTCCATAGTAGTTTGTTGTTTTGTAACAATTTAGCTAATTTGGAGTAGCTAGGAGTCATGTTTTCATCAGATTCATCTTCACTTGAGAAAGATGAAGAATGATTGAGTACCTTGGTGCCCTTGGCCATGAGGCACAATGCAGAAGAAGATGAATCATGATTGATAGTCATCGTTTTGAGAGGCTCCTTGAACTCGAGGACCCAGGGATCCTAACAGGTGTGCTGCCCTTCATAGACGTTAGAGATCCTGTCCCAAATGAGCTTCACATTGCAAAGATGCATAATGCGTCTAAACTCATATCTGGATAGACTGGAGCAGATGACAACCCTTGTCCGTATATCCAGATGAGTGTACTTGTGAATATCATCAGCATTGACCACCTTGTAGAGGTCAGCCAATCTTATCTGAGTGATGGTCCACAACTCATTGTTCATGGATAGGAGACACTTCCGCATCATAGGCTTCCACTTCAGATAGTCTGTGCCATCGAAGATCGATGGGGCATGCAGCCGATACCTTGATCATACCTATGGTTGACATAACTAAAACTCCAGGTGGTTAAACCAAAATCATACATGACAAGGGAGTACCTTGCTCTGATAGCAATTGGAAGCGCAGGTTAACTCCCAAAGGGGGGGTGAATGGTAGATTTTTAGAAATTCGTCAAACTTGGAGGAATTTGATGAAGATTCGAGTGAAGAAATAGAAACACGGGGAGACTAATTCCTCACAGAAATGAAAAACATGCATACAGGATACCTATAAGTGAAGAACATGCAATCATACAGTCATACAAGCATGAGAAAGATGAACTGAAGAAATAGAAAACAACATGATGAAAGATTTCAGTTCAAGTTCTTCAAAGAGTAGATCACAAATTCTTCAGCAGCGGAATAACATAAAGTAAGGGTTGAGGAATTTGAAACTAGGTTGTCTTGGTGAAGACACAAGGATTTGGTAGACCAGTTCCAATTGTTGTATCAACTATACATCTGGTTGAGGCAGCTGAGTCGCAACTCTGAGGACACATAGTCCTCACCATATTCCTCTTGAGCTAAGGCCACGCAGACCTCGCCCAATCATTCGTGGTAAGTCTTCAAGGTAGACTTCCAAAACCTTCACAAACTTGTTCACCGACTCACTAGAGTGGCTCTTGGTGTGTTCAGAACTTGACGCCTAACCGTCTAGAAAAATGACAGTCTTAAAAGGTAACAGGCGTTGGATCACACAGATCAATCTCTTAAGTGATGCTCAAACACTTTGACTCTAGCTAGGTTTTTCCTAACTAGGATCCTCTCAAAGTCGTGAGTTGATGGGTTGCTCTCAAATGACAAGTGTCAAGTTCTCTCGAAGCATCGAACCAACATCAACAAGTGGTTGTAGGGGAGGCTATTTATAGCCAGAGGCAACCCGACATGAATTGTCATAAATGCCCTTCTTTGATCTGATCGTTGTTAGGATAAGGATCCACTCGACAGCTGGGCCGCGACGCAGCAACGATTGGAATTTGAAGTCTCAAATTCGTCGGGGCACTCAATTTTCTCACTTTTAGGCAGAAAGCACTGGCGAAATCTTAACTCCTCAGCATGACCAAATTCAGCAGTGACCAGATGAACTTCGTCACTGTCGCTAGCAAATTTGTCAGTTGTACTGGAGATTTCCAAAGGCTTCACTCGAAGCAGCTAGAGTAGTATAGGTTTGAGCATCACTTTGGAAATGTGAAATATGTTTCATCTAGACCCCATTTAACAGTACGATTTTTCCTATGACTCAATAAAGAAGAAAGAAACTACGAAAACAAAAGTTTTCAAGCTTCAAAGTCTTCACATCAATTTCTTTAAAGGGTCCGTACCAATTTCATCACCAAATTCTTCACTTGAAGAAATACATTTTAGGGGTCGTCTTCCATGTGTTAACCAAAATCTCCAGGGACTATAACTCCTATGTATACTCACAAACACGTTAGTCCCTCAACCTATTTACTTTCAATACACCAAAACCACTAAGGGGGCACTTGATGCACTTACAACTAGGTCACATGACATTGTGAAGAAGGCTGGCCGCCAAATGGCCCAGCTCGAGCGGTCTATGGTGTCGCCCTGTGCTCTCATGAAACTTGGCGCCTCACCCTCTTGTCCTGCCATGCCATCTCCATCCTCTACGTCATCGACGCCGTCCATGGCTATAACGACGTATTTAGCGCCATTGCCCTCCCCCACAATGTCGACCTAGGAGCCTAAAGGTATGTTTACATGCTTTAGAGTGAGAGACTGCGAAAGGGGTGAGAAAGGAAAGGATGAATCCATCAATTCGTGAGGACGTCTTAAGGAGAACGACGAACATGAATAGCACGTGGTCTAATGTGATGCATGCCTCTGTTACTACAAGATTTGTTTTCATGAAAAGTCAATGACCCCTGGGATAGTGTGGATATGAAGAACCAGAAGTTTCTTTTGCTTCATTCAGCGTGAAGGAGATAATGGGTTGGTTGAGTTGACAAATAACTGCCCAAGTAAGAGATGGTCTGGCTGACCATGAATTGTTGTTGGTGGATTGGTTGATGTTTGGAACTGAAAACTGACGCGGCATGCATGGTGGAACTGAAAGGTGATGTGGCATGCATGGTGACGTGGATAGTGTGCATGTAAAGAGAATTGCTAGTAATGGGGATCAACTTTTTAAGAAGGAAAACGTTTCAATTCATCCGGCTGATTTCAGCCGAGCTTAAACTGCCTCCATTGGGTGACACGTGCCTATGGGCCCAACCATTGCCTTATCTCTATCCTCGTCCACCAATTCCTTCGTTCTGTTTTCTTCTGCCCCCGTGAGCTCCATCTCCATCAAACTGAAAACTTACGCACTGCCGCTCCTGTCACTACTAGGTAGCTGGCCGTCGCGCACTGCTACCAGCCCGTGGCATGGCTGCTGCAAGCCCTGCCGCTGCTGTTGCGACGGGGACATCTCCCTCAACTCTGGCTACAATGGAGATCATCACGTCGTCGGTGCTGCCATGAACGTCGGTCATACGTTGTCGGGGTCGCCGGTTGCTACATTGGAGCGTCGCCGGAGTCGCCGAGGTTGCGTTGGAGCTTCGCCGGAGTCGCCGAGGTTGCATTGAAGCTTCACCGGAGTCGCCGGTTGCTGCGTTGGAGCTTCGTCGGAGTCGCCGAGGTTGCATTGAAGCTTCGCCGGAGTCGCCGGTTGCTGCATTGGAGCTTCGCCGGAGTCGCCGGTTGCTGCGTTGGAGCATCGCCGGAGTCGCCGAGGTTGCATTGAAGCTTCGCCGGAGTTGCCGGTTGCTGCGTTGGAGCTTCGCCGGAGTCGCCAAGGTTGCATTGAAGCTTCGCCGGAGTCGTCGGTTGCTGCATTGGAGCTTTGCCGGAGTCGTCGGTTGCTGCATTGGAAGCTCTGTCAGTGCTGGATACGGTGGCTGGCAACGTCGACGACTGCTCCATACGGTGGCCAGTGAAGAGCAAAGCCAGTGCTGCGATGGAGAATCATAGAGGTCGCCTGTGGTGCCATGGAGCATCGTTGGTGCCGCCAGTGTGGTTCTCCGTGTTGTGATGCAGCATAGCCAGGGCCGTCGAGGTGCTACAGAGAGACAAGGTCGGGTGGTCCTGATGGTTGTCTGGCAAGAGGAGGAAGACAGATTGCGGAGCGTATTTGCTGATCGAACGGTCCTGTGCGCCAGATCGGACGACTCCCGAAGCGGATGATTTTCTGCAAAGATCATCCAGATGATTTGTAGCAGTGGCCTTTTAAGAATAGTATATCTCATCAAGTATAAAAGCAAGAAGTCAAAACAAAAGAAAATTAAAACATTGACATCGCACCCAAAAACTTGAAAAAAAAACCCCGTAAGATGGCACAAAAACTTTGATTGGCACACCATAAAAACGAAATCCTTTTATCATTTTCTTAACCCTTGAACTTGGCTTTGATTGTTGAACACAATCGGATTTTATACATGCTTGTAAACTTGTGAGCTGCTCCTTGGCATATAAGAGAAAAAGAAAGGACACAAAGTTTTTAATCCGAGCTCATATGCACACTGATTAGCAGTAAGATCCTAAAAAAATAGTAAACAATTTAAAAAAATTGATTTTTTTGTGATAAGCACTGATAAATTTATCACATGCTTGTCAATTTGGTGACAAAGTGACATTTCAATTTTGGAGCATCGATTTTCTTATTTTTTCCCGGACCTCCAGAAATGTTATTTCATCACGAATTTTGCACGCGGGTCAAATATTCATCAATGTTTATCGCGAAAATAATTCAAAAACATTTTAACTTTTTTTACTATTATTTTGAATTTTACTGTTCATCCAAATGCATGTGAGCTCGGAATTAAAAAAGCGCTTTCGAAAAAGAAAACCCTTGCGAGGAAGCAAACGTAACGTGATAAAACGTGAGCACAGGCAAGTAAGCAACCGGTGGCCTTGCCAAGTGTGAAGCCGGCGCCAACCTTACTGACAGGTGGGCCCCACGCCCGCGGTCCTCACACTGACAAGGCGGCCCCGCGCACCGTCCGTTGGCTTCTCGTTAAGCTAAACTACTAGTCGGCGAGAAGAAGGAATCGGAGTAGACGCAAGCCCACGCGAATCCCCGAACCCAATCGGAGCGACGAGAGGAACAAACCGGCCGACGAGGGGAAGGAAGGCCCGCCGCAGCGATGCAGACGCAGAGGTCGCCGGCGATGGTGGGGGGAGGGCCCGGGTCGGCGGTCGGGTCGCCGTCCCCGGCGACGGTGCCGGTGAGGCGGCGCTGCGAGGGCACGGCCATGGGGGCCGTCACCCTCGACCTCCGCCCCGGCCTCGGCGTCGGCCCCTTCACCCTCGGTGAGTTCCCCCCCCCCCCCCCCCCCCAACAACCCTAGCGAACCAACCGCCCGCCGTCGCCGCGTCGGTTGGGATCCGATTTCCGAACCCGTCGGTTGCTTCCTTTCGCTCCGCACGCGACAACAGAAGAGAAACCTGCGTTTTAAGCAACCGCTTAGCTGAAAGTTTCGATTTTTTTGCCAATTCTGACACAAGAGCTCGGGGATGGTCGGTGCAGGGATGCCGATTTCTGATGCATTTGCGCAGATTGAACACCAGCCAAACATTTACGATGTTGTCCACGTGAAGTACTTCGACGAGGTTTGTGATGGGCAGCCCTTGTTTGGTGTTACCAGAGCCACCAAATTAACCTTTACTGATTGGTGTGGTTCATTCTGTGATTCCAGGAGCCTCTAAAGTTGGACTTCGTCATAAGCTTTCCGGATCACGGGTTTCACTTACGCTTCGATCCTTGGTCCCAGGTTTGTTTCAGTCAATTGCTTGGATTTTCCTTGATACTCTGGTTGCATTGTAGACATCGTTGATCTCACTTGTACTGAATCCATGTATACAGTAGCATTTGTTTGTTGGTATTGAATACTGTACTGAAATGTTTATATAACCAAATTATAGTGGTTCTATGCTTCGTTGAAAATAGGAAGTGTAATGCAGACCCATCAGTAGTTTAGTGCCGTAGTTATTTGAATTCTGCAGCAAAATTTGCTTAAAGAATATGGTATAAAAACCTGTACATACTTTGCACTTGAGATTTGTGAAAAAAATTCACTATCGATCAGAAATTCTTATTCTTTTATTTTTCTCCTGCAGAGGCTTCGTCTCATCGAGATTTTTGATGTTAAGAGACTGCAATTGCGTTACGCGACGTCTTTAATTGGGTGAGGAGCTTCTACGCATTCCCTCTTTTCTGTTTAGTCTATTTTCAAGAACTCTTGGGTCGAGTAAAGCTTATATGTGGCATGGTCACTCATTTTTTGCCCTAACCGTTCAGCAAAAGGTTAGGTGCTGTGTTACTGACGATTTCCTTCTCCCTTCTATTCTTTCAGCGGTCCATCGACGCTAGCCACTTTTGTATCTGTTTATGCTCTATTCGGACCGACTTTCCCTGGGATATATGATAAAGAGAGGGGCATGTATACCCTCTTCTATCCAGTATGTCATGACAAATAGCCCTTGCTTTGTTTTATTTCTTTCAAGATTTTGTTCCATGTTCCATTTCCTGGCCTGTTTGGGTTTATCTTACTCACAAGATTTTGCAGGGTTTATCATTCGCATTCCCTATCCCCAGTCAATATACAAATTTCTTCAACAATGGGGAAGGTATGTTGCCAAATAGTCACATTCATTTCTGCATAACTATCATTCGCAGCATTTCTTCTCAGCTTCTTATTGCACTTGCAGTGGCAGATTTGCCCCTGGAATTTCCCGATGGAACAACTCCGGTTACGTGTCGTGTTTCTATATATGATAGCTCAACAGATAGCAAAGTTGGTGTTGGATCATTGATGGATAAGGCAGTTATTCCTGCCTTACCTGCGGGCAGCCTATATATGGAGGAAGTACATGCAAAGGTACATTGCCTATTTATTGATGATATTTCCAGTCTATTAATCCTGTGAAAACTGCAGAAATTTTCCTGTTTCATGATTCACTAATCCATACGATCTGGTTTTACAACTGCACACCACCACCACCACCACCACAACAACAACAACAACAAAGCCTTAAGTCCCAAACAAGTTGGGGTAGGCTAGAGCTGAAACCTATAAGATCTCGCAACCAACTCATGGTTCTGGCACATGGATAGCTAGCTTCCACGCACCCCTGTCCATGGCTAGTTCTTTGGTGATACTCCACTCCTTCAGATCTCTCTTTACGGACTCCTGCCATGTCAAGTTCGGTCTACCCCGACCTCTCTTGACATTATCAGCACGCTTTAGCTGTCGGGTATGGAGCTTCTGGAGGCCTGCACTGAATATGCCCAAACCATCTCAGACGATGTTGGACAAGCTTCTCTTCAATCGGTGCTACCCCAACCCTATCACATATATCATCATACCGGACCCTGTCCTTCCTTGCGTGGCCACATATCCATCTCAACATGCGCATCTCCGCTACACCTAACTGTTGAACATGTCGCCTTTTAGTCGGCCACACTCAGCGCCATACAACATTGCAGGTCAAATCACCGTCCTATAGAACCTGCCTTTTAGCTTTTGTGGCACTCTTGTCACAGAGAACGCCAGAAGCTTGGCGCCACTTCATCCATCTGGCTTTGATTCGATGGTTCACATCTTCATCGATATCCCCATCCTTCTGCAGCAAAATGTTTTTGAGCAAGTATATACACCAAAAGAAAGTAAATGCAGAATTGTAGGCTGAACAGCTGGTAGTGTATGTGTCATGCATCATTGTTACTGTCTTCTGTGCGCAGGATAAAATACATATGTGACTGAATAAGTCTCGACATAACATCACTGGAGCAAACCTTTTTTAAAGCTTTATCTTGTTTTCAGCTTGGTGAAGAGCTTTGGCTCACTACTGGGGGGCAGCATATTCCTTTCGGAGCATCGCCACAGGTGTCAATCATTGTACTGTCTGCTCTCTTTTTCTGAAGCATGCTTTAATGGTTTCTTACGTGATGCGGTATCTTTGGCAGGATATCTGGACCGAATTGGGTCGTCCATGTGGTATCCACCAAAAGCAGGTGTGCCTGTATTTTTTTTTACTGAAGCACTGCAATATGGATTTTCATAGAGATTCTGGCAAGCTAATCTTTCAATTGTTATGAATAAAATGTGCTAGATTACTAGAATGCATATTTTCCAGTTTATTCTTTGGAAACATGTATCTCTACCTCCATATTTTATCCTATATGAGCTGGTGACGATAACCAGGATGTCACTTCTCGTTCATATTCTGGGCATGCTTGAGAAGCCAGAGTTATCTGTTATTTCAAAGACCAGTAAACAATAAATGATTCCATGCACTCAAGCAATTCAACATATGGTCAAAAAGATCCGTGGACATCTCAGTATCATACTGAACTAGGTGTTTGGTGCTGTTGCAACTTGTCAGTGTTGGTAGAATACAATGTGGAAATTTGATCGAATAACCCCCAAAATATGCTTGGAACATGTGAAATGTCATAGTTCGACAAGGGCTTTTCTTGCACTTGCAGATTGCTTTGAGGTTTGAGTATTACTTGCAAAACAATGTTGCGTCAGATGAGTTTAAAGATAAAGCAGCCAAAGCCTGAAAAGCTGTTTCACCTTTCGCTTTCTGATTTTTTGATTTATATTTTATATCCAGAGCCATTATTTTACCTCTTGGTACATGTCAACTCTTCTGTAATATATGCTCTCCCTTTTTTGTTATTGAAAGAATAATATAAGGAAAGACCAAAATCCTAAGCACTCTCAATACTGCATTCTCATCTTTAACGCTTAGCACATCGTGCTCTCATGTTAGGTGGACCAAATGGTTATACACTCCGCATCCGACCTCCGCCCTCGGACTACTCTTTGTGGAGACTACTTCTACAACTACTTCTCGCGTGGTATAGATATCTTATTTGATGGTCAGGTATGGAGTTTTTTGTATAGCAGGTGTGCCTGCACACTTCAAAGTTTACAACATTTCTTTTGCGAGGTTCAACCAGCATGTTGACCAGTAGATTTTGTTTCATTGCAGACTCACAAGATAAAGAAGTTTGTTTTACATACAAACTTCCCTGGTCATTCTGATTTCAATTCGTACATGAAATGCAACTTTGTTATCTACGATGCTGAAGGTACGAACTGCTCGCTACAGTCAGTTTGCTGCTGATGAGGTCAGTACTAATTAACTATTGGCTTTGTTTCAGCTGAAGGGGCACAGCAGCCGGGTAACACTTCCAAGAATTGCATAACACCTCGAACAAAATGGGAACAAGTCAAGGTATGGTGTTCACCATGAGTTTATGCTGCAATGATTCCCATATAGATTTATAAGTTAACCTATAACTATCAGCTTTGCTTTGAGTTGCCATTTCATTACTAAACCTTTTGTGCTCCCTTTATGATAATTTGTTTTTCCTAGATTTACTTATGATATATCTCGATCTTTTAATGGTTGAATAGCTGCCTTCGTGAAAAGTTGGTGAATGACAGACCTTTTGAACTTGCATGCAAATAAATGAGTTACTGATGCTTCTTTGACCCCAGTAAAGAAAATGTTTCTTTGATTGGCATACAAATAAAAGTAAAATCAGATCGTGGGTAATGTGCTCCCATGCTAAAACGTCATCAGTTCTTTTACTTCTTAAAAGCAGCTCAGCATGCCATGTAGCAATTGTTTGAGCTGTACTTCTGTTTCTCGCTCATGGCCATTTTTTTCTTTTGATTTCCCATGCTTATTTGCTAACTGACTAATGTGTGTTGATTCTACTGTATTAGGAGATCCTTGGCGACTGCGGTCGAGCAGCAATCCAGACACAGGGCTCGATGAATAACCCATTTGGATCAACTTTCGTCTATGGATACCAAAATATTGCTTTTGAGGTAGGCTACCTATCACTCAGCTTCAGAAACCTTCTTTTCCTGCACGAACTGTGTCATCAGTTTGTTTGCTATCACTCTGATCTGACACTTGCAATCCTTCCGTTCTCATTGACCAACAGGTGATGAAGAATGGATATATTGCCACCGTTACTCTCTTCCAGTCATGAGTAGCGTAGCTGAACCTGATGTACGTGGCATGTAAAATTATGTGAAGCATGCCTCGTTACGTGTAAATTAACCTGTATATTCCACTCATTGTACAGGAACTGGGTTCCTTCCGTGGTCTCTGTAAATATTATCCCATCACTATCGTTTTATCAACTAATTAATCATGTGCGCCCATGTTATTGCCGTGGTTTTGTTTACCCTGTACACAACCTTCTTTGGCTGTCAGGAGACCTTGAATGATAATTCCGTGCAAAATTAAACTCCTTGCATTCTGAGTTGGCCAAAAAAAAATTCAGTAGTAGGGCGTGCACTTGTTTTTAGGTCGTTGATTTTGACTAATCCAAAAGTGTAACTTTTGTTCGAATACGAATCCAGTGATTAGCTTCTGATGGTACATAATACATGTGCTCAGTACACCTGACCGGAGCGAGCTGGGTTTGAAGAAAAAATACCAACATTTAAGACGCCAAATACATATATTTAACATAAAGTTTAGTCAAACAGACTTGTTGGGATAAAAAGCAATATGCGAAGTACTATTTGAAACGGAGGGAGTGCTCCAAGTTCTTGATAAGACTAATTCTGGCGACTGCACAAAACGAAATCGAAAACCAAGCAAAAGAAGCTCCTACTGAATAAACGCCAGAGGCGGCGGCACCACGAAAGCGAAGCCCCCTCCCCGTCTACAGTCTCTCCACGCGGGGCACAGATCACCACTCGCCGCCGCACCTCCACGCCGGCGGATATGGAGCGCGCCGGCGCCGCGCCGGGGGTCCCTGCGGCAGGGGAGGGCGCGGCGGCGGCGGCCGCAGCGCCGACCCCGGTGGCAGGGGCAGGGGTGGTGAAGGGGAGGTCCTGCAAGGGCTGCCTCTTCTACTCGTCGGTGCTCAGGTCCAAAGGGCGCGGCCCCGTCTGCGTCGGCGTCACCCGCGGCATCCCCCAAGGTCGAAGATCGTGCCCGCGCCACCTTCCTCCTCTCTTCTCTTACCCTCGATTGCCTGCTGCTTGCTTTAGGGTCTCTAGCGGGCTAGGGTTCCCCTGTTCCTAGTTAAGCCATTAGCCATGTAATCTGTGCCCCCTGAGCTTTCTCTGGGCTCCCTGTTCTGCACAAGATTTCGTTTTTTGCGGTGATGGCACACACGCACCAACCACGGGGATGCATAGCGATTAGGGCTCCTGCGTTGTTTGCAAACAGGGGTACCCATTCCCACACACTAGGAAGAAAGCACCTTGATTGCAACTCATGTCTTCAGGGCAATTCGACAAAATTGCAATGTTAACATCATAGGTTTATTTGGAAACTAAGCTGTATTGTGGCACTGGGTTTCCCCATTCCGTTAGTTGGTTAACAGAGGCAAACAGAGTTCGCAACCGTACAATGGGAAAACATGAAAGGGGAAATGGCTCGGCATGCCTGAGGAAAACCCACTGCCCGCCCCTGCTCCTGGAAAAAGACAATTGGACGAAAACAAATCCTAGCACCATCCCGACAAACATTCAAAGTTATTACATCCCATACTGACGCGTAATATCAGTGCCACAAAAGAATTCTACCAATCAATCTAGTAGGCTATCGACCATACAGATCCCAGGAAGCTTGCTGTAGAAGTTTTCTCTACTACTGCCATTTAGTGTTAATACCTGGACCTGTGGGAAGGATAAGCGCCTGGGTTTGTTTGTTGACTCTTCAGAGCAGTACAAGAAGGTCACTGCATTTATGTCATTACGTGTCAGATTCTGGATCTTCTGTTGAGTTTATATGTGCCACCAATGTTCTGGGAACCACACAAGGACAATTGAGTGTATGAGTTTAGGTCCCCAGATGACTAGAAGCAGATACTTTATTCAATTTCATTGAAACACAGTATTAGGTCAGGGCATCAATTCCATTTATATCCAGAATGTTGTTGATCAACCTAGGTTCACCAATAAACTCTTGTATTTATTAGTACTCTGTACTGATGATCAGTTGAATATGCTAAATCAGTAAAAAATACGATCCATTCTACAACTTTGAGATTATCTCTCGTGACAATCTCTGCAGAACAGCAGAAGTACCGCTTCATATCATGAATGTTTATCTCTGTATCATCTACACTGGATTTATTGTCTCACCAGTCACCATAGCAGTAATAATAGCTGACTTATTTTTATCTGATTTTTGTAATTCTTAACTTTTGGGTTGACTTGTTTTATCTTATCTTGGTTTTTGTTGAACTTGCTACGGATACCAGTTCCTGATCGTATGGTTGGAGAAATTGAGCTGGGAGCTATCCAAGAAGGTCGCAACCTTTCCAACTTCAAATATGCATGTGCTGGATATTCCATATACCTAGATGACAAGGATACCTCTACAGTGAAGGGAGAGAAGCATGCAGAGCTCCCTATCTGTGTTGGAGTTGAGGTATTTCTTCTTCTTCTTAAGCATTTATTGCTCTGAAATATGCTTAACATGTCAGCTCACACATAAGCAGTATGCCAGTGTGACTTAATGTGCATGGGAATTATGCTGTCTGTTTATGGTGTACACTGCATAGGTCGTCTTAGTATAGCAGGCATAGTCTATGACAGTTGATTATTTTATAAAAGAAGCAATTTAGCGTGCAAGCCTAGTTCTGTATTATGTACTGGAAAAGTGGCTGGTGTGTTCATGGCAATCCATATACCTTTTATTTGTTTACAATGATGAATTGATGCCACTTCCCTTCTTTTCTCAATCACAGTAGGAATGCTGGCCATGCCATAACAGTAAACATATATTCTTGATATTTTCCCTAATATGTTCACCATTATTATTGAAACTGCTTGGCGAGTATCTTACTGTAAGTGTATGTCAAAGGATAAATTATGTGTAAGCAAGAAGTGTTTTTTTTTCTGCAGCTATTGACAGACAGAGCTCCAACTAAACAAGCTCCAGCTCACGTAACTAAACAAGCTCCAGGTCACATGAAAAAAGAAGGTAAGGGAAATATTTATTTTATTGCCTGACAAATATGTAACTGTAAAAATAATACTACAATAGCAACTCCAAAGCCTACCACGGTGTGCTAGATCACTGCAAGAGGTGCTTAGCATGTCACACTTTTCTTCAGTAGCCTCTGTACTGCAGATTCTCTGTAGAATGTAATGGGCGGTCTCACCTGTTACTTATAGTCTGTTAATGAAGAATTGAGTGGACATGCTAATGTTGCATCGTTGGTTATTGCGTGATTAAAGCCGCCAAATCTTATTCTTAAAGTCAATTTTGCCACAGTAGACAAGCAATACAGAAAATGTTCCCTCAAACAGAATATCAGAAAAGGTACTTTAATTAACTCACGGTGGTTGGAGGAACTGGATCCTAAAGTAGTCTGCATTCTGAGTCGAACAATCTTGGAGCTCGCCTATATCTCAGTGTGCCAGAAACTAAATTTATTTTTACGTTGGTTAATAAGACTTGGTCTTCACGAGAAAGATGTGATGATTAACTTATTGGATCTAGAAATTAAACTCATCTTCTTATCTTGATAACATTGCAGCTACTCAAGCACATGGACACAAACCTGCGCTGACACAAGCCGATTTCATAACCAAGTACGTTGCTCTTTTGGTTTAAACTCTAATCAAGTCCATGGTTTTGCATCGAATTTTAACAAACGGTGAATTTTCAACTGGACCTGCAGATTTCAGAGGAATGCTGGACTTGTGGCCAGTGGTGTGGTCAGGAACATGAATAAAATTGGGACTTACGTCAAAGACACGGTGGATGACATCCTGTACCCATACCGCAAGCGTCCCAAGTAAAACCTAGCTCTTGTTCTCCTTCAATCCTGGAGTAGAATAGAGAAAAATGTGGGAGCATGTAATCTATTACTTCCGGAGACACTGGCGCAGGAGTAGCCTCGCTTGGTTTCTGAGGCTGTGGCTGGGATTTCACTGTCTGTCAGTTCATGCCTAACGCTAGCAGGCTGTTGTATGCCTGCCTGTTTTGGATTCTTGCCATGTTCCTTTGGTAGAGCCTCTCCGCTCCCCAGCTTGCAATGCGATCTTCATTCTGCTGGTTCCTCCAGCAATGTATAGGATGCAATGTAACAAAGCTATAAAGGAGCTCATCTTTTGCCTATTTGAGGCTATCCTTTGGAGAATAATAAATTAATAATAGGCCGTCATTTGGCTTCCTTTGCTGGGTTTATTTGGATTCATGGCAGTGTCTTGGTATCACAGAGGAAATCCTATTTTCAGTAATTAGAAAAACTGTCATGCCGGCTGTTCATTTGATTGGGCTGAAACTGTCTTTTCCTTTTCATTTATATATATATATGCTGAAGCATCCAAATGGCGCAATCGCCTCTTATACCTCTTCATATCCTCAATAATTTATTTACTACAGTCGTGTGAGCTATTCGTAGAGCTCATCAATTTTGGGTACAAGTATAAAAAAGTTAAATCATAGCAATATCTGCGCGAGACTTCAGCTCCGCTGCAGTGTCGCCGCGGCGCCGGTCTTCTCCCAGACGGCGTAGTTGTTGCCGTGCGCCGAGGTCACGAATCCGGCCGGGATCACGGCCCCAACGTCATACCTGGACCCGATCTTCACCACCACCTTGCCGTCGATCTTGGCGACGTAGGCGTCCCCTTCGTGCATCAGGATCTTCAGAGCGCTGGTCGCTGTGATGCCGTTGTGCTTCCTGATCGCCACCAGTGCCGCGATCTCATCCTGAAACCCCAGGTTGAAGAAATGGTCGTAGAACTACAAATCATTGAAGCAACAATTCTAAGTTTCCTGAATGAATAAATGAATGGTGGTGACTTAGGCCCAGTTCTTTTGACCTATTCTTTTAGAACCTTTTTTTTGACCGGAACTGGCAGGAGCTCTGCCTATTTCATTATAGGAGGGGGAAAACTGTACAAAGTTTCTAAGCAGATTCTTTTAGAACCTTGAGAATCGATTTTTCACTCAGCTTCTTCTAGAACCTTGTATTCATATTTTTTTTACAATCCTAAAAATATAGGCTCAAGATTCTAGGAGAAACTGAATGGAGGGTCGATTTTTAAGATTATAGGAGAATCTGCCAAAAGAGGTGTGCCTTAGTGAGAGTGAAGGTGAGCCCGGAGCGTGTTGCTTACGATGCATGGGATGGCGGGATGGGTGAGGATGTACGCGTAGCCCTGCATGACCTTGTCGTAGGGGAATGGCCATTTGGCCTGGGTGGAGCCGGTGTCGTGGTTGTCGACGAAGGTGACGGCCTTGGCCGGCCACCACCCCATCACGCCGGGGGCCTTCCCCTGCGGGTCGATCAGCCGCCACAGCTCCCCCTCGACGGCGGCATTCAGTATCCCTTTGGTTGTGAAGTCGAACACCATGCCCGCAGACGCAGCGCCGCCCACCTTGTCCACCCAGTTCACCAGATTCTGCCGATGCGCGTCCTGGTCGTAGTTGGGCTTGCCGTCGCCGCCGGGGACCATGTCGCCCCAAAGCTCGGCCACGGCGAGGCTCGGGGACGTGCCGTCGATGTACACCTTGGCCATCTCCGGCGAGTAGCCCTTGGCGAAGTCTAGGCGCCACGCGTCGAAGCCGAGGTCGCTCTTGAGCCAGAGGAGCCACTCCTTGAGCTCCCTTTGGACGCGTTCATTGAGGTGGTCGATGTCAGGCGCGTGGTCGAAGTCAGCGCCGGTGTCGAGGTTGGCGGTGCCGTCGGAGTAGGTGGTGTCGTCGCGGCAGATCATGTGGGGACCCCAGTCGAGGCGGCCGTCGGAGGTGCCGCCCTCATAGATGCAGTAGATGCCGCGGCTGCTGTCCTTGTAGTCGGCGCAGCGGTGGTTGATGACGATGTCGGCGATCGCCTGCACGCCCTTGCCGTGGAGCGCGCCGATCAACGACTTGAGGTCCGCCTCGTTGCCGTACTTGGATGCGTCGATGTCGTACAGCCGACCAGGCATGTAACCTGTAGCCGACCCGAGTCAATCGCTTTAGTTCGTATACTGTATACTTCTTGATCGTATTTGCACATTTTGTTCATCGAAAAATAGAGTAGGAAAACAAATGCTTCTTTAGTGTAGTACTAAATATCTAGATGAAGGGAGTAGAAAAATAGAGTAGTATTTTCTCTTTCTAGATGTGTAAATCATCTTACGAAAATCAAATAATCCTAAAATGCTTAAATGTGGCGCATTAACTTCTCCCTCGTTTCTTGTTTCTTGACATATCAACCAATAAAAAATATGGGATATGCATGCTTTTAATGACTTGAGATTATCAAACAGGACATGCAGTGATTAAGGCTGGTCATAGTGAGAGTAATTTAGAGAGTAACATAGATGCAACATAAGCAAAAAAATGATGTGACAAGTAATTAATGAGGAGAAAGGCTAATAGAAAAGGATGTCATTTGATGCATAGGATAGGAATTTTTCCATTGAGTCTTAGCTAATATTTTTTCTCTCGAAAATGTGAAAGATTAATTTTTATCCTACATATGAATAGGAATCCATTCCTACAAAACAAAGGGCCTTAAAGAAATTTTTCCTATGCAAATCTTATCTTATAGAAATCCTATAACATTTCTACAAAACCAAAAGAGGCGTACATGTTGAGGCACGAATGATTTAGTAGGAAGAGGGAGGGGGAGACCGGAGGAGGACCTTCGCTGGCGACAGAGTGCGACGGCGGCGGGAGCCACGTGGGTGACTCCGGCCGCGGCGATGTCGTCGACCTTGCCCATCATCATGTTGTACCACCCGCCGCTCTGCTTCCACGACTCCCAGTTGAACCCCTGCAGCATGGTTTCGCGCCATGTGCAAACATCCATTAAGCTCCCACGGTTGATGAAGGTCCTGAGCTCAAATTCTTCTCCTCAGAGAATCAAAGCAAACCCCCACACATACGCACGCGTACCTGAAACAGGACCTGGTGGCCGGATGCCAGCCCGGCGAACAGAAGCAGCGGCAGCGAGAAACAGCACAGGTGGGTGTTCTTCTTCCCCATGGCTCTATCTCACAAGGCACTCTGTTTCTTCCCCGAATGACTGGCGGGTTGATGGCTACAAGCGTACCACGTGCTTGGTATTTATAGGCAGGGGACTCGATGGTACTCCAGAATTTAGCACGAGCTGCGTGCGCACTGTGGAAAGGCTCGTGCTAAACAGACGAGACGGCCCACAGCCGGGCGAGCTCAAGACCGACCGGATCCGCCCCAAATCCGGCCGGCGGGTGCGCAAACCATGTGGCCGTGATTGGGTAGCTTGGCGGTGCCAAGGGGAAGGGGCTAGGCGAGCGCGCGTCCGAACTGCAAGGCTGCAATGGCAGCGGCGGCGGCGGCAGCGAGGGAAAGAATAGGGAAGAGTGGAGGGGGTGCGGCCGCAGGGAGGAAGGGGGGGCGGATAGAAAAAGGCCCGCCCTGTGCCACCGACAGGCGGGCCAGGGAAGGACACGCGCAGACGGCCCGCGCGTCCACGTGGTGTCCGTTTCACCCCAAAAGCGGCGCAAACTTGGGCCGCGGATGGGTCGAAAGCGAACACAAAACGGACAAAAGTCTGTTTGCTCCCGCGCGCTGGGCCGTCTCGTTTGTCCGTTTTACCTCAAACGGACAGGGACGGACAGAATAGGGTCGCGTGGTGGAGTTGGCCTTACGGCTTCGTTTCCCGCCGTTCATTCCTCTGACACACTAGAAGCGTCTCCGGTCAGATGTTTCCATGGCTCTTCTGCCAAGCACGCCGCAGTTCTCGGTTCCAGCTTCAGATTTGCTCCGCGTCAGAATATTTACGTGCAAATCAACAAGTCAATCTTCGGGCATTGGTAAGTCAATCGCCGAGAGGCGTATTCTGCCTTGAAGACATGCCAATCTTTTGCACGGATTCTTCCATGCTTATTTTTCTTCAGAAAACCGGTTACTCCGAAAGCAAAAGGCAATGCTGCTTTTCGATCTCAACTTGGATCATCGATCGTTTTCCATGGAGGCTGTGCCAGTGCCACCCTGCTTGACTTGACCATCATCAATTACTCCCTTTTTCCATAATAGAGTCCGGTGCCCGTGCGTGCAAACAGACGAGACGTTCCTGTCCGTTTGAGGTAAAACGGACAAATGAGACGGCCCAGCGCGCGGGAGCAAACAGACTTTTGTCCGTTTTGTGTTCGCTTTTGACCCATCCGCGGCCCAAGTTTGCGCCGCTTTTGGGGTGAAACGGACACCACGTGGACGCGCGGGCCGTCTGCGCGTGTCCTTCCCTGGCCCGCCTGTCGGTGGCACAGGGCGGGCCTTTTTCTATCCGCCCCCCCCCTTCCTCCCTGCGGCCGCACCCCCTCCACTCTTCCCTATTCTTTCCCTCGCTGCCACCGCAGCCGCTGCCATTGCAGCCTTGCAGTTCGGACGCGCGCTCGCCTAGCCCCTTCCCCTTGGCACCGCCAAGCTACCCAACCACGGCCACATGGTTTGCGCACCCGCCGGCCGGATTTGGGGCGGATCCGGTCGGTCTTGAGCTCGCCCGGCTGTGGGAGGCCGGGCCGCGCCATGGACTGGCCGGACACCTCGCCGGAAGGCCCTGGCAGGGCAGCAAGGCCACATGCAGACAGTGGCTCCTCCTCTAGCCGCTTGGATCTGCACCGTCAGTGGTCCGCCGGCAGATACACGAATGGCGGTCGGCCGGGCTCGGTGCTTGCCCCAAAGCTCACCGGCGCACTGTTACCACTCATTAAGTGCGACCACTGACCAAGGATGGTCGTGCGCCGCGTGTCTACAACGCCGGAACATCCCGGATGGGTGTTCATCAAGTGCTTAAACGATGGGGTATGTGCTCTTTTTAGCTTCGGTTTGTGCTCTAGTTTTGACTAGTTGTGCTAACTACAAATTTTATTGTGTAGCATGGATGCAAATTTTGGTATTGGAAAGAAGAGTACATCGATATATTGATAGCGCGAAATTTAGTACATGTTCGTGCACTTTTAGCTAGTATAGAGGCTGTAGATGAGACAAGTGCACTTGTTGCTAGATTAGAGGCTAGACACGAGATTAGGTGTGAGGAAGCAACATCTACATCTGGCTTGAAGAAGAAAGGAGGATGCCAGATCGAGCCTCCTCCACAGATCAACAATGAGTGCATCAAGAAGGCCTTAACCCAACTCAAGGGGGCAGTTATGGAAGTTGTGTATCTTCTAAAATGTATTCTTGTTGTTATTTTTTTTGTCTTGCGTTACTAGTCAAAATGTGATGATGTATTTTTTATGTACCGAAAATGAATGATGAAAAGAAGTTAAAGACTTGCAAAGAAAAATGTACATGGATAGGATGTGGCCAGGATGCGCCCGCGTCCAGGCACGGCCACCGTATCCCAGAACAGACCCGGACACGACTCCATTGCCCTATCCAAACGGACAGAATCCGAACAAAACGGACGTCCGTTTAGGGGTCGCGCGATGGAATTGGCCCAAGTACTAACTGCTACGCCTGCACAGCATGATGGTGAGTCCTATAGGAGTACTGTTGTAGAGGAGTGGTGTGGCAGTGTGGCGTGACCGCGAGAGCGAATGTGATAGTGACACTGTCAGCAGGAGACGCAAGAGGTTGTCCACGTCTATGTCGTGGTGTCGGAGACTCGGAGTATCGATCGGAAGTACCAGGTCGACGATGTTACTTTGCGCAGAGTACTTCTCTGCAATTTATTGGCACAGTAGCATTTTGCATCAGGCAGGTGATTAGTTCTCTGAATGTCAGAAAAAAAACCCAGTCGCTCCTTCAGGGCGTCGAAATTCGTCGGTTCGACTCATTTTTTGGCTTGGCGATCCCAGACCGAACCCAACGTACTGGGAGGGGGGGGGGAGGGGCACCTGGGGCTCCGACGAAAGGAAAAGGGGCGCGCGGGCCACCACTGTCAGGCGAGAAATGCTTTTTTTCCCGCCCAGATTCGCCCCGCGCGATGTAGAACGTCACTTCCCCTTTCGCCGCCATGCCTATCCCGGCGCCCCCGCCTGCCCATAGCCGCTGCTCCGCCGATAGAAAGACCATTTCCCCGTCGGAAAGAGAGGGTTTCGCCGCGGTAGCCTCCATCCCGCACCTGGGTGAGCTTTCCAGGGCTCCGACCACGCAGGCGGAGGATACCGGCAGCTGCGCACCCACCATGCCCGCCAGGTGTTCGGCGATTTGCCTGTTCGGCAATTGACTCCGACGACGAGGAGGCGTTTGCGGCTATAATGGAGGAGGAAGCCGAGGCCGACACCCAGGACGAAGAGCACCTCATGATCCTCGCTACTCTGGCTGGCCTGTTCGCAAACAATGCAAAGCCGCGGCGAGGTGGCTCGGCGTCGTGCCGCCGTAAGAGCAAGCAGAGGCATCGACTGGAGGGCTATTTGCTTGCTCTACGCCAACTACTTTGTCGACGCTCCACTACATGGCGAGAAAGTATTTTGGCGCCGTTATCGGACGACCCGAAAGTTCTTCCTCAGGATTGTGAATGCCATCCGGAAGTTCGGCAGCTACTTCATTTGCAAGAAGGATTGCACCGGTACAGTTGGATTCTCCTCACTCCAGAAGTGCACGACGACTATGAGGATGCTTGCATACAAAGCTCCTGGTAATATACTGGAAGACTGGATGCATGACCGAGTCCACCACCATTGAGTGTTTGTACAAGTTCTGCAGGGCAGTGGTGCAGTGTTTGGACCACAATACTTGCGATCACCAAATGCTGAAGAGACTGCTGGAATCCTAGCACAAAATGCAGCAAGAGGATTTCCTGGGATACTTGAAAGCATCGATTACATGCATTGGGCATGGAAAAACTATCCATTTGCTTGGCAGGGGATGCACAAAGTGAAGGAAATATGCCCTAGAGGCAATAATAAAGTTATTATTTTATTTCCTTATATCATGATAAATGTTTATTGTTCATGCTAGAATTGTATTATCCGGAAACATAATACTTGTGTGAATATATAGACAAACTAAACGTCACTAGTATGCCTCTACTTGACTAGCTCGTTAATCAAAGATGGTTATATTTCCTAACCATAGACATGTGTTGTCATTTGATTAACGGGATCACATTATTAGGAGAATGATGTGATTGACATGACCCATTCCATTAGCTTAGCACCCAATCATTTAGTATGTTGCTATTGCTTTCTTCATGACTTATACATGTTCCTATGACTATGAGATTATGCAACTCCCGTTTGCCAGAGGAACACTTTGTGTGCTACCAAACGTCACAACGTAACTGGGTGATTATAAAGGAGCTCTACAGGTGTCTCCAAAGGTACATGTTGGGTTGGCGTATTTCGAGATTAGGATTTGTCACTCTGATTGTCGGAGAGGTATCTCTGGGCCCTCTCGGTAATGCACATCACATAAGCCTTGCAAGCATTGCAACTAATGAGTTAGTTGTGAGATGATGTATTACGAAATGAGTAAAGAGACTTGCCGGTAACGATATTGAACTAGGTATTGAGATACCGATGATCGAATCTCGGGCAAGTAACATACCGATGACAAAGGGAACAAAGTATGTTGTTATGCGGTCTGACCGATAAAAGATCTTCGTACAATATGTGGGAGCCAATATGAGCATCCAGGTTTTGCTATTGGTTATTGACCGGAGACATGTCTCGGTCATGTCTACATTGTTCTCGAACCCGTAGGATCCGCACGCTTAACGTTACGATGACAGTTTCATTATGAGTTTATATATTTTGATGTACCGAAGTTAGTTCGGAGTCTCGGATGTGATCACGGACATAACGAGGAGTCTCGAAATGGTCGAGACATAAAGATTGATATATTGTAAGCCTATGTTTGGACATCGGAAGTGTTCCGGGTGAAATCGGCATTTTACTGGAGTACCGGGAGGTTACCGGAACCCCCCGGTAACCTAATGGGCCTTAATGGGCCTAGTGGAGGAAGAGGAGAGGAGGCCTAGGGGCTGCCGCGCGCCCCTCCCCCCCAAGTATGAATTGGAGTCCTTTCTTCCCTCTCTTCCTTCTTCCCCAAGTCCTAATCCAACTAGGGAAAGGGGGGGAGTCCTACTCCCGGTAGGAGTAGGACTCCTCCTGCGCGCCTCCTCCTAGGGCCGGCCGCACCCCCCCTTGGCTCCTTTATATACGGGGGCAGGGGGCACCCCTAGACACACAAGTTGATCTCTAAGATCGTTCTGTTAGCCGTGTGCGGTGCCCCCTTCCACCATAGTCCTCGATAATATTGTAGTGGTGCTTAGGTGAAGCCCTGCGACAGTAGAACATCAAGATCGTCACCACGCCGTCGTGCTGACGGAACTCTTCCCCGACACTTTGCTGGATCGGAGTCTGGGGATCGTCATCGACCTGAACGTGTGTTAGAACTCAGAGGTGCCGTAGTTTCGGTGCTTGATTGGTCGGGCCGTGAAGACGTACGACTACATCAACCGCGTTGTCATAACGCTTCCGCTGTCGGTCTACGAGGGTACGTAGATCACACTCTCCCCTCTCCTTGCTATGCATGACCATGATCTTGCGTGTGCGTAGGAAAATTTTGAAATTACTACGTTCCCCACCAGTGGCATCCGAGCCTAGGTTTTATGCGTTGATGTTGTACGCACGAGTAGAACACAAGTGAGTTGTGGGCGATATAAGTCATACTGCTTACCAGCATGTCATACTTTGGTTCGGCGGTATTGTTGGATGAAGCGGCCCGGACCGACATTACGCGTACGCTTACGCGAGACCGGTTCTTCCGACGTGCTTTGCACAAAGGTGGCTAGCGGGTGTCAGTTTCTCCAACTTTAGTTGAACCAAGTGTGGCTACGCCCGGTCCTTGCGAAGGTTAAAACAGCACCAACTTGACAAATTATCGTTGTGGTTTTGATGCATAGGTAAGAACGGTTCTTGCTAAGCCCGTAGCAGCCACGTAAAACTTGCAACAATAAAGTAGAGGACGTCTAACTTGTTTTTGCAGTGTATGTTGTGATGTGATATGGTCAAGACATGATGCTAAATTTTATTGTATGAGATGATCATGTTTTGTAACTGAGTTATCGGCAACTGGCAGGAGCCATATGGTTGTCGCTTTATTGTATGCAATGCAATTGCGCTGTAATGCTTTACTTTATCACTAAGTGGTAGTGATAGTCGTGGAAGCATAAGATTGGCAAGACGACAACGATGCTACGATGATGATCAAGGTGTCGTGCCGGTGACGATGGTGATCATGACGATGCTTCGAAGATGGAGATCACAAGCACAAGATGATGATGGCCATATCATATCACTTATATTGATTGCATGTGATGTTTATCTTTTATACATCTTATCTTGCTTTGATTGACGGTAGCATTTTAAGATGATCTCTCACTAATTATCAAGAAGTGTTCTCCCTGAGGATGCACCGTTGCGAAAGTTCTTCGTGCTGAGACACCACGTGATGATCGGGTGTGATAGGCTCTACGTAACTACGTTCAAATACAACGGGTGCAAAACAGTTGCACACGCGGAATACTCAGGTTATACTTGACGAGCCAAGCATATACAGATATGGCCTCGGAACACGGAGACCGAAAGGTCGAGCGTGAATCATATGGTAGATATGACCAACATAGTGATGTTCACCAATGAAACTACTCCATCTCACGTGATGATCGGACATGGTTTAGTTGATTTGGATCACGTGATCACTTAGAGGATTAGAGGGATGTCTATCTAAGTGGGAGTTCTTTAGTAATATGATTAATTGAACTTAAATTTATCATGAACTTAGCACCTGATAGTATCTTGCTTGTTTATGTTTGATTGTAGATAGATGGCCCGTGCTGTTGTTCCGTTGAATTTCAATGCGTTCCTTGAGAAAGCAAAGTTGAAAGATGATGGTAGCAATTACACGGACTGGGTCCATAACTTGAGGATTATCCTCATTGCTGCACAGAAGAATTACATCCTGGAAGCACCGTTGGGTGCCAGGCCTGCTGCTGGAGCAACACCAGATGTTATGAACGTCTGGCAGAGCAAAGCTGATGACTACTCGATAGTTCAGTGTGCCATGCTTTACGGCTTAGAATCGGGACTTCAACAACGTTTTGAACGTCATGGAGCATATGAGATGTTCCAGGAGTTGAAGTTAATATTTCAAGCAAATGCCCGGATTGAGAGATATGAAGTCTCCAATAAGTTCTATAGCTGCAAGATGGAGGAGAACAGTTCTGTCAGTGAGCATATACTCAAAATGTCTGGGTATAATAATCACTTGATTCAATTGGGAGTTAATCTTTCCAGATGATTGCGTCATTGACAGAATTCTCCAATCACTGCCACCTAGCTACAAGAGCTTCGTGATGAACTATAATATGCAAGGGATGAATAAGACTATTCCCGAGCTCTTCGCAATGCTGAAAGCTGCGGAGGTAGAAATCAAGAAGGAGCATCAAGTGTTGATGGTCAACAAGACCACTAGTTTCAAGAAAAAGGGCAAAGGGAAGAAGAAGGGGAACTTCAAAAAGAACAGCAAGCAAGTTGCTGCTCAAGAGAAGAAACCCAAATCTGGACCTAAGCCTGAAACTGAGTGCTTCTACTGCAAGCAGACTGGTCACTGGAAGCGGAACTGCCCCAAGTATTTGGCGGATAAGAAGGATGGCAAGGTGAACAAAGGTATATGCGATATACATGTTATTGATGTGTACCTTACTAATGCTCGCAGTAGCACCTGGGTATTTGATACTGGTTCTGTTGCTAACATTTGCAACTCGAAACAGGGACTACGGATTAAGCGAAGATTGGCTAAGGACGAGGTGACGATGTGCGTGGGAAATGGTTCCAAAGTCGATGTGATCACGGTCGGCACACTAACTCTACATCTACCTTCGGGATTAGTATTAGACCTAAATAATTGTTATATTGGTGCCAGCGTTGAGCATGAACATTATATCTGGATCTTGTTTGATGCGAGACGGTTATTCATTTAAATCAGAGAATAATGGTTGTTCTATTTATATGAGTAAAATCTTTTATGGTCATGCACCCATGAAGAATGGTCTATTCTTATTAAATCTCGATAGTAGTAACACACACATTCATAATGTTGTAGCCAAAAGATGCAGCATTGATAATGATAGTGCAACTTATTTGTGGCACTGCCGTTTAGGTCATATCGGTGTAAAGCGCATGAAGAAACTCCATACTGATGGACTTTTGGAACCACTTGATTATGAATCACTTGGTACTTGCGAACCGTGCCTTATGGGTAAGATGACAAAAACACCGTTCTCCGGTACTATGGAGAGAGCAACGGATTTGTTGGAAATCATACATACAGATGTATGTGGTCCGATGAATGTTGAGGCTCGTGGCGGATATCGTTATTTTCTCACCTTCACAGATGACTTAAGCAGATATGGGTATATCTACTTAATGAAACATAAGTCTGAAACATTTGAAAAGTTCAAAGAATTTCAAAGTGAAGTTGAAAATCATCATAGCAAGAAAATAAAATTCCTACGATTTGATCGTGGAGGAGAATATTTGAGTTACGAGTTTGGTGTAGAAACAATGCGGAATAGTTTCGCAACTCACGCCACCCGGAACACCACAGCGTAATGGTGTGTCCGAATATCGTAATCGTACTTTACTTGATATGGTGCGATCTATGATGTCTCTTACTGATTTACCGCTATCGTTTTGGGGTTATGCTTTAGAGACGGCCGCATTCACGTTAAATAGGGCACCATCAAAATCTGTTGAGACGACGCCTTATGAACTGTGGTTTGGCAAGAAACCAAAGTTGTCGTTTCTGAAAGTTTGGGGCTGCGATGCTTATGTGAAAAAACTTCAACCTGATAAGCTCGAACCCAAATCGGAGAAATGTGTCTTCATAGGATATCCAAAGGAAACTATTGGATACACCTTCTATCACAGATCCGAAGGCAAGACTTTTGTTGCTAAATTCGGAAACTTTCTAGAGAAGGAGTTTCTCTCGAAAGAAGTGAGTGGGATGAAAGTAGAACTTGATGAGGTAACTGTACCTGCTCCCTTATTGGAAAGTAGTACATCATAGAAACCAGTTTCTGTGACACCTACACCAATTAGTGAGGAAGATAATGATGATGATCATGAAACTTCAGAACAAGATACTACTGAACCTCGTAGATCAAGCAGAGTAAGATCCGCACCAGAGTGGTATGGTAATCCTGTTCTGGAAGTCATGCTACTAGATCATGATGAACCTACGAACTATGGAGAAGCGATGGTGAGCCCAGATTCCGCAAAATGGCTTGAAGCCATGAAATCTGAGATGGGATCCATGTATGAGAACAAAGTGTGGACTTTGGTTGACTTGCCAAAAGATCGGCAAGCAATTGAAAATAAATGGATCTTCAAGAAGAAGACTGACACTGACGGTAATGTTACTGTCTACAAAGCTCGACTTGTCGCAAAAGGTTTTTGACAAGTTCAAGGGATTGACTACGATGAGACCTTCTCACCCGTAGCGATGCTTAAGTCTGTCCGAATCATGTTAGCAATTGCCGCATTTTATGATTATGAAATTTGGCAGATGGATGTCAAAACTGCATTCCTGAATGGATTTCTGGAAGAAGAGTTGTATATGATGCAGCCGGAAGGTTTTGTCGATCCAATGGGAGCTAACAAAGTGTGCAAGCTCCAGCGATCCATTTATGGACTGGTGCAAGCCTCTCAGAGTTGGAATAAACGCTTTGATAGTGTGATCAAAGCATTTGGTTTTGTACAGACTTTTGGAGAAGCCTGTATTTACAAGAAAGTGAGTGGGAGCTCTGTAGCATTTCTGATATTATATGTAGATGACATATTACTAATCTGAAATGATATAGAATTTCTGGATAGCATAAAGGGATACTTGAATAAGAGTTTTTCAATGGAAGACCTCGGTGAAGCTGCTTACATATTGGGCATTAAGATCTATAGAGATAGATCAAGACGCTTAATTGGACTTTCACAAAGCACATACCTTGACAAAGTTTTGAAGAAGTTCAAAATGGATCAAGTAAAGAAAGGATTCTTGCCTGTGTTACAAGGTGTGAAATTGAGTAAGACTCAATGCCAGACCAATGCAGAAGATAGAGAGAAAATGAAAGATGTTCCCTATGCTTCAGCCATAGGCTCTATCATGTATGCAATGCTGTGTACCAGACCTGATGTGTGTCTTGCTATAAGTCCAGCAGGGAGGTACCAAAGTAATCCAGGAGTGGATCACTGGACAACGGTCAAGAACATCCTGAAATACCTAAAAGGGACTAAGGATATGTTTCTCATATATGGAGGTGACAAAGAGCTCATCGTAAATGGTTATGTTGATGCAAGCTTTGACACTGATCCGGATGATTCTAAATCGCAAACCGGATATGTGTTTACATTAAACGGTGGAGTTGTCAGTTGGTGCAGTTCTAAACAAAGCGTTATGGCGGGATCTACATGTGAAGCGGAGTACATAGCTGCTTCGGAAGCAGCAAACGAAGGAGTCTGGATGAAGGAGTTCATATCCGATCTAGGTGTCATACCTAGTGCATCGGGTCCAATGAAAATCTTTTGTGACAATACTGGTGCAATTGTATTGGCAAAGGAATCCAGATTTCACAAAAGAACCAAGCACATCAAGAGACGCTTCAATTCCATCCATGATCTAGTCCAGGTGGGAGACATAGAGATTTGCAAGATACATACAGATCTGAATGTAGCAGACCCATTTGAAGGAAATATGCCCTAGAGGCAATAATAAAGTTATTATTTATTTCCTTATATCATGATAAATGTTTATTATTCATGCTAGAATTGTATTAACCGGAAATATAATACATGTGTGAATACATAGACAAACAGAGTGTCACTAGTATGCCTCTACTTGACTAGCTCGTTAATCAAAGATGGTTATGTTTCCTAACCATAAACAAAGAGTTGTTATTTGATTAACGGGATCACATCATTAGGTGAATGATCTGATTGACATGACCCATTCCATTAGCTTAGCACCCGATCGTTTAGTATGTTGCCATTGCTTTCTTCATGACTTATACATGTTCCTATAACTATGAGATTATGCAACTCCCGTTTACCGGAGGAACACTTTGGGTGCTACCAAACGTCACAACGTAACTGGGTGATTATAAAGGAGTACTACAGGTGTCTCCAAAGGTACATGTTGGGTTGGCGTATTTCGAGATTAGGTTTTGTCACTCCGATTGTCGGAGAGGTATCTCTGGGCCCTCTCGGTAATGCACATCACTTAAGCCTTGCAAGCATTGCAACTAATGAGTTAGTTGCGGGATGATGTATTACAGAACGAGTAAAGAGACTTGCCGGCAACGAGATTGAACTACGTATTGGAATACCAACGATTGAATCTCAGGCAAGTAACATACCGATGACAAAGGGAATGACGTATGTTGTTATGCGGTCTGACCGATAAAGATCTTCGTAGAATATGTAGGAGCCAATATGGGCATCCAGGTCCCGCTATTGGTTATTGACTGGAGACGTGTCTCGGTCATGTCTACATTGTTCTCGAACCCGTAGGGTCCGCACGCTTAAGGTTACGATGACAGTTATATTATGAGTTTATGCATTTTGATGTACCGAAGATTGTTCGGAGTCCCGGATGTGATCACGGACATGACGAGGAGTCTCGAAATGGTCGAGACATAAATATTGATATATTGGAAGCCTATGTTTGGATATCGGAAGTGTTCCGGGTGAAATCGGGATTTTACCGGAGTACCGGGAGGTTACCGGAACCCCCCGGGAGTTATATGGGCCATGATGGGCCTTAGTGGAAAAGAGAAGAGGCAGCCCCTCATGGGCCGCACACCCCTCCCCTCCCTTGGTCTGAATAGGACAAGGAGAGGGGGCCGACCCCTCTCTCTCTTTTCCTCCCTCCGCGAATCCTATTCCAACTAGGATTGGGGGGGGGGGGGGAATCCTACTCCCAGAGGGAGTAGGACTCTCCTGGCGCGCCCTCCTTGGCCGGCCAGCCTCCCCCCTTTAGTCCTTTATATACGGAGGCAGGGGCACCCCAGAAACACACAAGTTGATCCACGTGATCTTTTCCTTAGCCATGTGCGGCGCCCCAGCCACCATAGTCCTCGATAATATTGTAGCGGAGTTTAGGCGAAGCCCTGCTGCAGTAGTACATCAAGATCGTCACCACGCCATCGTGCTGACGGAACTCTTCCCCGACACTTTGCTGGATCGGAGTCTGGGGATCGTCATCGAGCTGAACGTGTGCTAAAACTCGGAGGTGCCGTAGTTTCGGTGCTTGATCGGTCGGGCCGTGAAGACGTACGACTACATCAACCAAACGCTTCCGTTGTCGATCTACTAGGTATGTAGATCAAACTCCCCCCTCTCGTTGCTATGCATCACATGATCTTGCGTGTGCGTAGGAATTTTTTTGAAATTATTACGTTCCCCAACAGTGGCATCCGAGCCTAGGTTTTATATGTTGATGTTATATGCACGAGTAGAACACAAGTGAGTTGTGGGCGATATAAGTCATACTGCTTACTAGCATGTCATACTTTGGTTCGGCGGTATTGTTGGATGAAGCGGCCCAGACCGACATTACGCGTACGCTTACGCGAGACCAGTTCTCCCGACGTGCTTTGCACAGAGGTGGCTTGTGGGTGACAGTTTCTCCAACTTTAGTTGAACTGAGTGTGGCTACACCCGGTCCTTGCGAAGGTTAAAACAACACCAACTTGACAAACTATCGTTGTGGTTTTGATGCGTAGGTAAGATTGGTTCTTGCTTAAGCCCGTAGCAGCCACATAAAACTTGCAACAACAAAGTAGAGGACGTCTAACTTGTTTTTGCAGGGCATGTTGTGATGTGATATGGTCAAGACATGATGCTGATTTTATTGTATGAGATGATCATGTTTTGTAACCGAGTTATCGGCAACTGGCAGGAGCCATATGGTTGTCGCTTTATTGTATGCAATGCAATCGCGATGTAATGCTTTACTTTATCACTAAACGGTAGCGATAGTCGTGGAAGCACAAGCTTGGCGAGACGACAACGACGCTACGATGGAGATCAAGGTGTCACACGGTTGACGATGGTGATCACGACGATGCTTCGGAGATGGAGATCACAAGCACAAGATGATGATGGCCATATCATATCACTTATATTGATTGCATGTGATGTTTATCTTTTATGCATCTTATCTTGCTTTGATTGACGGTAGCATTATAAGATGATCTCTCACTAATTATCAAGAAGTGTTCTCCCTGAGTATGCACCGTTGCGAAAGTTCTTCGTGCTGAGACACCACGTGATGATCGGGTGTGATAGGTTCTACGTTCAAATACAACGGGTGCAAAACAGTTGCACACGCGGAATACTCAGGTTATACTTGACGAGCCAAGCATATACAGATATGGCCTCGGAACACGGAGACCGAAAGGTCGAGCGTGAATCATATAGTAGATATGATCAACATAATGATGTTCACCAATGAAACTACTCCATCTCACGTGATGATCGGACATGGTTTAGTTGATTTGGATCACGTAATCACTTAGAGGATTAGAGGGATGTCTATCTAAGTGGGAGTTCTTAAGTAATATGATTAATTGAACTTAAATTTATCATGAACTTAGTCCTGGTAGTATTTTGCAAATTATGTTGTAGATCAATAGCTCCCGTTGTTGCTTTCATATGTTTATTTTGATATGTTCCTAGAGAAAATTGTGTTGAAAGATGTTAGTAGCAATGATGCGGATTGGATCCGTGATCTGAGGTTTATCCTCATTGCTGCACAGAAGAATTATGTCCTTGATGCACCGCTAGGTGACGACCTATTGCAGGAGCAGATGCAGACGTTATGAACGTTTGGCTAGCTCAATATGATGACTACTTGATAGTTTAGTGCACCATGCTTAACAGCTTAGAATCAGGACTTCAAAGACGTTTTGAACATCATGGAGCATATGAGATGTTCCAGGAGTTGAAGTTAATATTTCAAGCAAATACACGAGTTGAGAGATATGAAGTCTCCAACAAGTTCTATAGCTAAAAGATGGAGGAGAATCGCTCAACTAGTGAGCATGTGCTCAGATTGTCTGGGTACTACAATCGCTTGAATCAAGTGGGAGTTAATCTTCTAGATAAAATAGTGATTGACAGAATTCTCTAGTCACCATCACCAAGTTAGTAGAACTTCGTGATGAACTATAATATGCAAGGGATGACAAAAGTAATTCCCAAGCTCTTCGTGATGCTGAAATCGACGAAGGTAGAAATCAAGAAAAACATCAAGTGTTGATGGTAGACAAGACCACTAGTTTCAAGAAAAGGGCAAAGGGAAGAAGGGGAACTTCAAGAAGAACGGCAAGCAAGTTGCTGCTCAAGTGAAGAAGCCCAAGTCTGATCCTGAGCCTGAGACTAAGTGCTTCTACTGCAAAGGGACTGGTCACTGGAAGCAGAACTACCCCAAGTGATTGGCAGATAAAAAGGATGGCAAAGTGAACATAAGTATATTTGATATACATGTTATTGATGTGTACTTTACTAGTGTTTATAGCAACCCCTCAGTATTTGATACTAGTTCAGTTGCTAAGATTAGTAACTCGAAATGGGAGTTGCAGAATAAACAGAGACTAGTTAAGGGTGACGTGACGATGTGTGTTGGAAGTGGTTCCAAGATTGATATGATCATCATCGCACACTCCCTATAATTTCGGGATTAGTGTTGAACCTAAATAAGTGTTATTTGGTGTTTGCGTTCAGCATGAATATGATTTGATCATGTTTATTGTAATACGATTATTCATTTAAGTAAGAGAATAAATTGTTGTTCTGTTTACATGAATAAAACCTTATATGGTTACACACCCAATGAAAATAGTTCGTTGGATCTCGATAGTAGTGATACACATAATCATAATATTGAAACCAAAAGATGCAAAGTTAATAATGATAGTGCAACTTATTTGTGACACTGCCGTTTAGGTCATATTGGTGTAAAGCGCATGAAGAAACTCCATGCTGATGGGCTTTTGAATCACTTGATTATGAATCAGTTGATGCTTGCAAACCATGCCTCATGGGCAAGATGACTAAAACTCCGTTCTTCAGAACAATGGAGCGAGCAACAGATTTGTTGGAAATCATACATACTGATGTATGAGGTCCGATGAATATTGAGGCTCGCGACAAGTATCATTATTTTCTGATCTTCACAGATGATTTGAGCAGATATGAGTATATCTACTTGATGAAACATAAGTCTGAAACATTTGAAAAGTTCAAAGAATTTCAGAGTGAAGTGAAAAATCATCATAACAAGAAAATAAAGTTTCTATGATCTGATCATAGAGAAGAGTATTTGAGTTACGAGTTTGGCCTTCAGTTAAAAACAATGTGAAATAGTTTCACTACTCACGCCACCTGGAACACCACAATGTAATGGTGTGTCCGAACGTCATAACCGTACTTTATTAGATATGGTGCGATCTATGATGTCTCTTACCGATCTACCACTATCGTTTTGGGGTTATGCAGTAGAGACATCTGCATTCACGTTAAATAGGGCACCATCTAAATCCATTGAGACGACACCATATGAACTATGGTTTGGCAAGAAACCTAAGTTGTCGTTTCTTAAAGTTTGAGGTTGCAATGCTTATGTGAAAAAGTTTCAACCTGATAAGCTCAAACCCAAATCAGAGAAATGTGTCTTCATAGGATATCCAAAGGAAACTATTGGATACACCTTCTATCACAGATCCGAAGGCAAGACTTTTGTTGCTAAATTCGGAAACTTTCTAGAGAAGGAGTTTCTCTCGAAAGAAGTGAGTGGGAGGAAAGTAGAAAACTTGATAAGGTAATTGTACCTTCTCCCTTATTGGAAAGTAGTTCATCACAGAAATCTGTTCTTGTGACTACTACACCAATTAGTGAGGAAGCTAATGATGATGATCATGTAACTTCAGATCAAGTTACTACCGAATCTCGTAGGTAAACCAGAGTAAGATCCGCACCAGAGTGGTACGGTAATCCTGTTCTGAAAGTCATGTTACTAGACCATGACGAACCTACGAACTATGAGGAAGCGATGATGAGCCCAGATTCCGATAAATGGCTTGAGGCCATGAAATCTGAGATATGATCCATGTATGAGAACAAAGTATGGACTTTGGTTGACTTGCCCGATGATCGGCAAGCAATTGAGAATAAATGGATCTTCAAGAGGAAGACGGACGTTGATAGTAGTGTTACTATCTACAAAGCTAGAATTGTCGCAAAAGGTTTTCGGCAAGTTCAAAGTGTTGACTACGATGAGAGTTTCTCACTCGTATCTATGCTTGAGTCTGTCCGAATCATGTTAGTAATTGCCGCAGTTTATGAAATATGGCAAATGGATGAACAAAACTGCATTCCTTAATGGATTTATTAAAGAAGAGTTGTATATGATGCAACCAGAAGGTTTTGTTAATCCTAAAGGTGCTAACAAAATATGCAAGCTCCAATGATCCATCTATGGACTGGTGCAACCATCTCGGAGTTGGAATATACGTTTTGATAAGTTGATCAAAGCATATAGTTTTATACAGACTTGCGGTGAAGCCTGTATTTACAAGAAAGTGAGTGGGAGCACTACAACATTTCTGATAAGTATATGTATGACATATTGTTGATCGGAAATAATGTAGAATTATTCTGTAAAGCATAAAGGAGTGTTTGAAAGGAGTTTTTCAAAGAAAGACTTTGGTGAAGCTGCTTACATATTGAGCTTCAAGATCTATAGAGATAGATCAAGACGCTTGATAAGTTTTTTTCAGTGAGTACATACCTTGACAAGATTTTGAAGTAGTTCAAAATGGAGCAGTCAAAGAAAGAGTTCTTGCCTGTATTACAAGGTGTGAAGTTGAGTAAGACTTAAAGCCCGACCACGCCAGAAGATAGAAAGAGAATGAAAGTCATTCCCTATGCCTTGGCCATAGGTTCTATAAAGTATGTCATGCTGTATACCAGATCTATTGTATACCCTGCACTGATTTGGCAAGGGAGTACAATAGTGATCTAGGAGTAGATCACTGGACAGCGGTCAAAATTATCCTTAGTGGAATAAGGAAATATTTCTCAATTATGGAGGTGACAAACAGGTTCGTCGTAAAAGTTACGTCGATGCAAGTTTTGACAAAGATCTGGATGACTCTAAGTCTCGATCTAGATACATATTGAAAGTGGGAGCAATAAGCTAAAGTAGCTCCGTGCAGAGCATTGTTGACGTAGAAATTCGCAAAATACTTACGAATCTGAATGTGACAGACCCGTTGACTAAAATTATCTCACAAGCAAAACATGATCACACCTTAGTACTCTTTGGGTGTTAATCACATAGCGATGTGAACTAGATTACTGACACTAGTAAACCCTTTGGGTGTTGATCACATATCGATGTGAACTATGGGTGTTAATCACATGGTGATGTGAACTATTGCTGTTAAATCACATGGCGATGTGAACTAGATTATTGACTCTAGTGCAAGTGGGAGACTGAAGGAAATATGCCCTAGAGGCAATAATAAAGTTATTATTTATTTCCTTATATCATGATAAATGTTTATTATTCATGCTAGAATTGTATTAACCGGAAACATAATACATGTGTGAATACATAGACAAACAGAGTGTCACTAGTATACCTCTACTTGACTAGCTCGTTAATCAAAGATGGTTATGTTTCCTAACCATAAACAAAGAGTTGTTATTTGATTAACGGGATCACATCATTAGGTGAATGATCTGATTGACATGACCCATTCCATTAGCTTAGCACCCGATCGTTTAGTATGTTGTTATTGCTTTCTTCATGACTTATACATGTTCCTATAACTATGAGATTATGCAACTCCTGTTTACCGGAGGAACACTTTGGGTGCTACCAAACGTCACAACGTAACTGGATGATTATAAAGGAGTACTACAGGTGTCTCCAAAGGTACATGTTGGGTTGGCGTATTTCGAGATTAGGTTTTGTCACTCCGCTTGTTGGAGAGGTATCTCTGGGCCCTCTCGGTAATGCACATCACTTAAGCCTTGCAAGCATTGCAACTAATGAGTTAGTTGCGGGATGATGTATTACAGAACGAGTAAAGAGACTTGCCGGCAACGAGATTGAACTAGGTATTGGAATACCGATGATCGAATCTCGGGCAAGTAACATACCGATGACAAAGGGAACGACGTATGTTGCTATGCGGTCTGACCGATAAAGATCTTCGTAGAATATGTAGGAGCCAATATGGGCATCCAGGTCCCGCTATTGGTTATTGACCGGAGACGTGTCTCGGTCATGTCTACATTGTTCTCGAACTCGTAGGGTCCGCACGCTTAAGGTTACGATGACATTTATATTATGAGTTTATGCATTTTGATGACCGAAGATTATTCGGAGTCCCGGATGTGATCACGGACATGACGAGGAGTCTCAAAATGGTTGAGACATAAAGATTGATATATTGGAAGCCTATGTTTGGATATCGGAAGTGTTCCGGGTGAAATCGGGATTTTACCGGAGTACCGGGAGGTTACCGGAACCCCCCGGGAGCTATATGGGCCATGATGGGCCTTAGTGGAAAAGAGAAGAGGCAGCCCCTCATGGGCCGCGCGCCCCTCCCCTCCCTTGGTCCGAATAGGACAAGGATAGGGGGCCGGCCCCTCTCTCTCTTTTCCCCCCTCCGCGAATCCTATTCCAACTAGGATTGGGGGGGGGGGATCCTACTCCGAGAGGGAGTAGGACTCTCCTGGCGCGCCCTCCTTGGCCGGCCAGCCTCCCCCCTTTAGTCCTTTATATACGGAGGCAGGGGCACCCCAGAAACACACAAGTTGATCCACGTGATCTTTTCCTTAGCCGTGTGCGGCGCCCCAGCCACCATAGTCCTCGATAATATTGTAGCGGAGTTTAGGCGAAGCCCTGATGCAGTAGTACATCAAGATCGTCACCACGCCATCGTGCTGACGGAACTCTTCCCCGACACTTTGCTGGATCGGAGTCCGGGGATCGTCATCGAGCTGAACGTGTGCTAAAACTCGGAGGTGCCGTAGTTTCGGTGCTTGATCGGTCGGGCCGTGAAGACGTACGACTACATCAACCAAATGCTTCCGTTGTCGATCTACTAGGTATGTAGATCACGCTCCCCCCTCTCGTTGCTATGCATCACATGATCTTGCGTGTGCGTAGGAATTTTTTTGAAATTACTACGTTCCCCAACACCATTGACTAAGCCTCTTCCACGAGCAAAACATGATCAGCACCAATGCTCCATGGGTGTTAGAATCATTAGTGTGTAATCTAGATTATTGACTCTAGTGCAAGTGGGAGACTGAAGGAAATATGCCCTAGAGGCAGTAATAAAGTTATTATTTTATTTCCTTATATCATGATAAATGTTTATTATTCATGCTAGAATTGTATTATCCGGAAACATAATACTTGTGTGAATACATAGACAAACTAAATGTCACTAGTATGCCTCTACTTGACTAGCTCGTTAATCAAAGATGGTTATGTTTCCTAACCATAGACATGTGTTGTCATTTGATTAACGGGATCACATTATTAGGAGAATGATGTGATTGACAGGACCCATTCCATTAGCTTAGCACCCGATCGTTTAGTATGTTGCTATTGCTTTCTTCATGACTTATACATGTTCCTATGACTATGAGATTATGCAACTCCCGTTTGCCGGAGGAACACTTTGTGTGCTACCAAATGTCACAACGTAACTGGGTGATTATAAAGGAGCTCTACAGGTGTCTCCAAAGGTACATGTTGGGTTGGCGTATTTCGAGATTAGGATTTGTCACTCCGATTGTCGGACAGGTATCTCTGGGCCCTCTCGGTAATGCACATCACATAAGCCTTGCAAGCATTGCAACTAATGAGTTAGTTGTGAGATGATGTATTACAAAACGAGTAAAGAGACTTGCCGGTAACGAGATTGAACTAGGTATTGAGATACCGACGATCGAATCTCGGGCAAGTAACATACCGATGACAAAGGAAACAAAGTATGTTGTTATGCGGTCTGACCGATAAAAGATCTTCGTACAATATGTGGGAGCCAATATGAGCATCCAGGTTCTGCTATTGGTTATTGACCGGAGACATGTCTCGGTCATGTCTACATTGTTCTCGAACCCGTAGGGTCCGCACGCTTAACGTTACGATGACAGTTTCATTATGAGTTTATATATTTTGATGTACCGAAGTTAGTTCGGCGTCCCGGATGTGATCACGGACATAACGAGGAGTCTCGAAATGGTCGAGACATAAAGATTTATATATTGGAAGCCTACGTTTGGACATCGGAAGTGTTCCGGGTGAAATCGGCATTTTACTGGAGTACCGGGAGGTTACCGGAACCCCCGGTAACCTAATGGGCCTTAATGGGCCTAGTGGAGGAAGAGGAGAGGAGGCCTAGGGGCTGCCGCGCGCCCCTCCCCCCCAAGTCCGAATTGGAGAAGGAGGGGGGGCGGCGCCCCCCTTTCCTTTCTTCCCTCTCTTCCTTCTTCCCCAAGTCCTAATCCAACTAGGGAAAGGGGGGGAGTCCTACTCCCGGTAGGAGTAGGACTCCTCCTGCGCGCCTCCTCCTAGGGCCGGCCGCACCCCCTTGGCTCCTTTATATACGGGGGCAGGGGGCACCCCTAGACACACAAGTTGATCTCTAAGATCGTTCTCTTAGCCGTGTGCGGTGCCCCCTTCCACCATAGTCCTTGATAATATTGTAGTGGTGCTTAGGCGAAGCCCTGCGACAGTAGAACATCAAGATCGTCACCACGCCGTCGTGCTGACGGAACTCTTCCCCGACACTTTGCTGGATCGGAGTCCGGGGATCGTCATCGAGCTGAACGTGTGCTAGAACTCGGAGGTGCCGTAGTTTCGGTGCTTGATCGGTCGGGCCGTGAAGACGTACGACTACATCAACCGCGTTGTCATAATGCTTCCACTGTCGGTCTATGATGGTACGTAGATCACACTCTCCCCTCTCGTTGCTATGCATCACCATGATCTTGCGTGTGCGTAGGAAAATTTTGAAATTACTACGTTCCCCAACACAAAGGCGCCAAAGGAGCTTGCAGTGTGGTACTTAGGCACTGGCCACACAGGACCTCTGGATTTGGCACTACTTTTTTGGTATGCCAGGACCTCACAATGACATCAACGTACTGCAGTGCTTGAATGTCTTTGCCAAGCTTGTTGAAGGTCATGCTCCTCCGGTGAACTTCGAGGTCAATGGGCGCCACTACAACAAGGGATACTACCTACCAGATGGCATCTATCCGAGATAGTCCACATTTGTGAAGACTGTCTCAAACCCTGTGCCAGGAGGCAAGAACTCCTACTTTGCCAAGTGTAAGGAGGCTTGCAGGAAGGATGTCGAGCGGGCATTTGGTGTGCTTCAATCTCGATTTGCTGTTGTCTGGTACCCCGCTCTGACCTGGTTGAAATCTCAAATATGGGAAGTGATGACTTGTTGTGTCATCTTGCATAACATGATCATCGAGAGCGAGCTAGAAGAGCCAGTGTTTGACACCGAACCATATTACAGGCAGGGTCCTCTTGCCCAAGTTGATCACCAGGTGCCGACATCATGGGCTGCCTTTCTCAATATGCGTCAGGAGATCCAAGACCCACAAGTGCATCAAGAACTGCAGCACGATCTGATGGAGCACCTATGAAGCCTTAAGGGCAACGCCTAGTTCGATGTGTGATGAACTATGAGTTTGCTTCGTTGAACTATGAGTTTTAATTTGTGTTTGAACTATGAGTTTTCTTCGTTGAACTATTTGATTTCTATTGATTTATGTGATGAACTATGTGATAAAAATTAGTTCTTGTTGAATTTGGGCCTAATTTGCGTCGAAATCAGCGGCTGAGGGGAGGGGGCAATAATGCTAAACATACAAAGAGTTACACGCAATTACATACTGACTAGGATTTTTTTCATCTACTAATCAATCATAAACTTGCCCTTCTTCCTCGATTTTCAGGGGGTGGGCCGCCTCGCCACCTACTGACCAATCAAATTAACCCTCTTTGTAAAAGTTTGTAACTCATTTGTACGTGTAGCATTACTCGGGAAGGGGGGGGGGGGGGGGGGGGGGGGGGGGGGGCGAACTTGGGGGGTCGGCTAGGAAACCCTCACGTCGATTTTATCACCGGTTGGCCCCCAAGCTGTGCTATTTCAAGCCCTTGGGGGGCGAACAGGTGAAGATGCTCTAATGTGGAAGGGAGATGCGTTCGAGATTTGCCAGGTCACACACAGAGTACTTGTTTTGAAATAGCAGATCAGCAGAAAACATGCCATCATTCCATCTGATAATCACCCTCCCAGATGCACCAACATTGATGGTACAAACTCGAATTTATTAAATCTCTTCGTATCCTCATTACTTTATTTAGTACAGTCGTGTGAGCAATTCGTATAGCTCATCAATTTTGGGTACAAGTATACATAGTTAATCATAGTATCTGCGTGAATATAGCAGAAGTGAATCATGTACTCCTACTTCAGAAAATTCATGCTCGATCGAATGGTGGATCAGTGGAGACTTCAGCTCCGCTGCAGTCTCCCCGCGGCGCCGGGCTTCTCCCAGACGGCGTAGTCGTTGCCGTGCGCCGAGGTCACGAACCCGGCCGGGATCACCGCCCCGACGTTGTACCTGGACCCGATCTTCACCACCACCTTGCCGTCGATCTCGGCGACGTAGGCGTCCCCTTCGTGCATGAGGATCTTCAGAGCGCTCGTCGGCGTGATGCCGTTGCGCTTCCTGATCGCCACCAGCGCCGCGATCTCGTCCTTGAACCCCCAGGTGAAGAAATGGTCGTAGAACTACAAATCATCGAGACAAACAGTTGAAGAAATACGTGCAAGAGTGACAGTTGAGTGAGAGTGAACTCTAGAGCTGGCTCATCTGCTTACGATGCATGGGATGCCGGGGTGGGTGAGGATGTACGCGTAGCCCTGCATGACCTTGTCGGAGGGGAATGGCCACATGGCCTGCGTGGAGCCGGTGTCGTGGTTGTCGACGAAGGTGACGGCCTTGGCCGGCCACCACCCCATCACGCCGGGGGCCTTCCCCTGCGGGTCGATCAGCCGCCACAGCTCGCCCTCCACGGCCGCGTTCAGTATCCCCTTGGTCGTGAAATCGAACACCATGCCTGCCGACGCCGCGCCGCCCACCTTGTCCACCCAGTTCACCAGATTCTGCCGGTGCGCGTCCTGGTCGTAGTTGGGCTTGCCGTCGCCGCCGGTGGCCATGTTGTCCCACACCTCCGCCACGGCGAGGCTCGGGGACGTGCCGTCGATGTACACCTTGGCCATCTCCGGCGAGTAGCCCTTGGCGAAGTCAAAGCGCCACGCGTCGAAGCCGAGGTCGCTCTTGAGCCAGAGGAGCCACTCCTTGAGCTCGCGCTGGACGCGGTCGTTGAGGTGGTCGATGTCGGGCGCGGCGGCGAAGTCGGCGCCGGTGTCGAGGTTGGCGGTGCCGTCGGAGTAGGTGGTGTCGTCGCGGCAGATCATGTGGGGGCCCCAGTCGAGGCGGCCGTCGGAGGTGCCGCCCTCGAAGATGCAGTAGATGCCGCGGCTGTCCTTGTAGTCGGCGCAGCGGTGGTTGATGACGATGTCGGCGATCGCCTGGACGCCCTTGCCGTGGAGCGCGGCGATGAGCGACTTGAGCTCCGCCGCGTTGCCGTACTTGGACGCGTCGATGTCGTAGAGCCGGCCAGGCATGTAGCCTGCACCCAAGTCGACCGTTTTAGTGTCTCGTCACTAGTGTAAATATCTCTTTTCAATCGCAATCGAACTTAGCATGTTCTCCACTCCACGCTTCTATTGCTTCTAGATGTTGAGGTACGGATGAATTTGGTCGGGAGAGAGAGGGACCTTGGGTGGAGACGGAGTGCGACGGCGGAGGCAGCCAGACGTGGGTGACTCCGGCGGCGGCGATGTCGTCGACCTTGCCCATCATCATGTTGTACCACCCGCCGCTCTGCTTCCACGACTCCCAGTTGAACCCCTGCAACATCCATTAAGCTCCCACACTTAATTAAGCACTCGAGCTCAGATTATTTCCACAGTTAGAAAACCATGAGCATGCGTACCTGAAAGAGAACTTGATGGCCGGACGCAAATCCGGCGAGAAGCAGCAGCAGCAGAGAGAAGCAGCACAGGTTGCCGTTCTTCCCCATCGCGTACGCTACGCTAGTGTCGATCCCACAGCACAGTAGACTCTTCTTCTTCTCCGGATGGATGGATGATTGGCTGACTGGCTGATCGACTGATGGCCACAAGTGTCCCGCGTGCTTGGTATTTATAGGCAGTGGATGGCATGGCAGTATTTAACGCGAGCTACGTACCGTAGAGTGTGTTGCTTGGAGGCACTGCATGGATACCAGACTCTGTTACGAAAAAAGGTGCAGCCGATGACGGTCAAGTCAATCCGGGGTGGCACAAACTCCATGGAAAAAGATGGCACCATCCAAGTTGGGATCGAAACCCAGCGTTGCCCTTGCCTTTTTGGATAACCGATTTTCCAATGGGAAATAAGCATGGGCGCGAAGAAAGATGGGGAGGAAATGAATTGAACAACATGGAGCACAAGATTTTTCATGTTCCCATGGCAGTAAACTCAGTGCAAAATAAGTACTCCCTCCGTTTCGAATTATTCGTCGCAGAAATAGATGTATCTAGTTGTATTTTAGTTCTAGATACATTCATTTCTGCGACGAGTAATTTGGAACGGAGGGAGTATATCTATACGACTGTACATAACAGATCTGAGACTGATAGACTGCTATTAATGTGGCAGAGCAAGAGAAATATCGCATGAGAGGACACTCCTTTTTGGGCCGAGGAACCAACGGTGGAGAACGTAGCCGTAGATGAATGATGTGCGGATATCTCAGTCGCTGTCAGTGTTCCGTGGCTTCGAGAGCGAGTGTGACAGCACCAGTACGAGTACCGCTCCGCAGCACACGATCGAGTAAGAATTGCTTAAGGCCGTGCATTATCGTCAGCAAACACGAGTGGTTGTTTACACCAGCGTCGTGCCGTCGGGTATTACATGTACCACGTCGAAGGTGTTATACTACTATACACTTCTGGAGCGGAATGGATTTATTGTAAGTACGTACAAGTATTTTTCATCCGGACAGGTGATTAGTTGCCTGCATGTTCTTGAGTTAATGCAGTTTATAGGCGTGCCTCCAGAGATACCAAGACGGCAAAGGCAGCGGCCGAGTGGAGCTCGAAATCTACATGCGTATGTTGCCGGTATTTGCAGTTGGAAAGACAATCAACCTTGGCGACTCAACAGAGGTGCCAAAAGTATGTTGGCCCGATAAACATTGATGGTGTGGATAGGAAAGTGAAGTACTACGAGGTCTGGATAACGCTATACGCCCACGGAGTGTAGGGTATGTTTGCTTCGTGTCTAGAAGCCACAGTGCCAAAATAATAAAATCCGATGTCAGTTATTTATGCATGGCAAATTGAATGTTTTTTTAATTACAAAATATCTTGTACTAGCAAGGATAAGGAAAAATACGCGCTCCCCGTGTTGCTCCCACGGGCGGCCAGGGAGCGAACCCTGGCCGTCGCCGCTCAGTCTCGGTCGTCCACTCCTCCCCTAGCCGCCGCCGGCGGACGTCGTCGGGCGAAGCCCGCGCGGCTTGGCGGCGGCGGGGTCTTCCCCACCCCCGGCTCGGGTGGGGGTGATGTCGGTGTCAAAACCGGCGGATCTCGGATAGAGGGTTCTGAACTGTGCGTCTTAGGTCGATGGTAACAAGAGACAGGGGACAAAATGTTTACCCAGGTTCGGGCCCTCTCTACGGAGATAATACCCTACTTCCTACTTGATTGATCTTGATGAATATGAGGATTATAAGAGTTGATCTACCACGAGATCGTAATGGCTAAACCCTAAAAGTCTAACCTGTCTGACTACGATTATTCAGATGTATGTCCGGACCTAGCCCTCCGGTTTATATAGACACCAGAGGGATCTAGGGTTACATAAGGTCGGTTACAGAGAAATGAATCTTCATATTTGGACGCCAAGCTTGCCTTCCACGCCAAGGAGAGTCCCATCCGAATACGGGTAGAGTCTTCGGTCTTTGTATCTTCACAGCACATCAGTCCGGCTCATGTCTAATAGGTCGGACGCGCGAGGACCCCTTAGTCCAGGACTCCCTCAGTAGCCCCTGAACCAGACTTCAACGACAAGGTGTCCGGCGCGCAGATTGTCTTCGGCATTGCAAGGCGGGTTACCCTCTCCGAATACTCCATGAAAGTCTTCGGACGCAATGAACGTGTCCGGATCTGCAACACAAGTACCACACACAACCACAAAGAATATAATATTGAACGAGTCCAATCTGCTGACAACTTTTTTGTAATGTGACATCACGTCTGCTTGGTCATCATTTCGAACCATTTTTCGTCTGCCATTCCACATTTCGAGACGCGGTTTTCATAGGCATGTCTTGTCGAAGCAGAGATCGTGTCCCCTTATTGCAGGATTCATCAATACGGACGTGGGTAATCTAACCGTGCCGTTTACACGGCCCTTGGGAACAGGCAAGTTTTAAGGCGAGTGGGGAGGCGCTTGATATTCACTGCATTTATAAGGAGATAAAGATTCCCTTTTCTTCACCCACGCCTTCTCTCTTTCTCTGCCCTTCCATTCTCGAGCTCCAGCGCCCAAGTCCTCATTCTTTCCGCCCCAAGGAAGCACTCAACCATGTCCGGATCTGGAGGGCAAGGCAAGTGGATGGCCTCCTCCGTTAGCGAGGAGGACACCACCAGGCTTCGGGAGACCGGATATCTAGCGAAAGAAATCGCCCACCGGCTTCCAGCCAAGGGGAAAATCATCCCCACCACGAAGCCCAATGAGAGGGTGGCGTTCATCCCTCATTTCGTCCTCGGGTTAGGGTTTCCTCTCCACCCTTTCGTCTGCGGGCTTATGTTCTATTATGGGCTAGACTTCCATAACCTAGCCCCGAATTCTTTTCTCAACATCTCGGCATTCATTGTTGTGTGTGAGGCCTTCCTCCGCATCCAAACCTACTTCGGACAGTGGCTCAAGATTTTCAACGTGAAGCCGAAGGTGGTGGACGGCCAGCACGCGGAGTGCGGAGGTGTCATGGTGAGCAAGCTGCCCAATGTCACATGGCCCAAGAGTACTTTTGTGGAGACCATCAAAGATTGGCAGAAACTGTGGTTTTATATCACAGAGCCCCGCGACGCCACTTGGGCCGCGGCTTCTGAATTCAAGTCCGGAGCTCCAATGCGGCTCACCTCCTGGATGGAGAAGGGCCCAAATTGGTCTTCATTGGACGAGCTGATAGCGCTGCAAACGCGCATTCAAAGCATGGTGGATAAAAACATCAAGCTCGTCGACGTAATCCAGGTGATGCTGGTTCGCCGGATCCTCCCATGCCAAAGCTGCCCTTTATGGGAATTCGATCCGAAGAAGCACCGAACCTTGGAAAGGCTCTTCGGAACCACTCATGAAGATGCCTGGAAGTTGCTCTTTAAGGGCATCAAGACACCGCCAGCCATAGATTCGGACCGCTGGCACAATATTACCCATTCAGCCAATGCGGTAAGCCTTTCACGTCTCCAGGCGCATCCTCTACTTGCTTGTTTCAAGGAGGATAGCTAAACTTTACTTTTTTAGGTATGGGCTGAGAGGGAGCGGATTCAATATTCGGTCCGCTGCCCAAGGAACCAGTCATCCTGCTCCTGGCGAAGATGCTAGTGCTGGCGCCCTATAAGGCGCCGGAGAAAAAGGCCAAGAAGGCCAGGGGGGTCCGGAGTGGCCCCCACCGCAAGGGAGCTTCGGACATGTCGTTCGAAGACAAGACTCACTCCTCCGCCGCCGAAGATGATGGCGAGGAGGAGGAAGAAAGCACCTCTCCCCCTGATGGGGGGAGGAAGAAGAGGGCGGCCTCCTCAAATCTGGAGGGGGAGGGGCCCAAGAGGGGGAAGGGTCCCCTTGCAGATAACTCCGCCTGGGACGTCGACAGCAGCCTGGAGCGACGCCCCCGAAACAAGCATCTGACCGCATCATAAGTACTAAAAGCCCGCATATGTCCATGCATCCGGCCTCTCTTGCTTCATAATATTAATATGTTATTTTATGCCATTGCAGTCCGGCCCATGACAGCTCCCTGCGATCCCCATCAAGAGGTTTGTTGGATTCGAAGGCGATGGCCAGCGAGTCACCGCCGCCGCTCACTCTCCCATGGCCAAGGGCAATGACGAGGTGTTGTCCCAAAGGACCTTCCCAGGCCAGGGAGAGGTTCAGGAGGCCGCCAGGGTGACGCTAGAGGGCGAAACTTCGGCTGCCGGACACATGGGGGAGCAGACCCCAATGGCGACTGGGGATGTGGGCTTTGCTCAGTTCGGCCTCCCGCCGAATACAAGTCTGGAGACCTATACGGCTCCGGAATCCGGCGAGCAACCTCCTTCGAAAGAAGGGGGTGTGCCTATTCTGCCGGTGACCTCTATCCAACCAGAGGCACTGGATAATCTACTGGAAGTGCTACGAGCCGCTTCCATTGTGGATGAACACCGTATCATTATGGGTACGGTGATTGAGAGGGTTCAATCCGTCAAGAGCGGACTAACCGAAGCCTGCAGCAGCCTGCTGACAGGTTTTGAGGTAAGCGACGCAAGAGAAAATCCCAATATAGACAGTAGCCCCTGAGACACTGTCCGGTGTTCGGAAAGAAGAGCCGGACAGAGTATCAATTTATTTTCGCAGGAAACTAACTAAATATGTCTTATATGAATAAGCAGGCGTCGTTGCTGGCCGCGACCTCACACACTGCCGAAGTCTCCGGACTAAAGCAGAGACTGGAGCGGGCTGACGAGGAGCTCGGCCAAGCGAGGAAGCAGCTAGAAGACAAGCAAGGTACGTACTGGCTGGCTAAATATCCGGAAAGAATAAATAATGCGTATTGACCGTAGTGCCATGATATGTGTAGGGGCGGCGACCGAGGTCGAGGTCCTTAAACAGGCCCTGGCCCAGGCTAAGGAGAAAGCTGCCAAGGAAAAAGCCGCCCGTGAGAATGTGACGCCCTCGATTTGAGCGTACACTAATCATACACGCAAATGTGTACGATCAAGATCAAGGACTCACGGGAAGATATCACAACACAACTCTAGACACAAATTAAAATAATACAAGCTTTATAATACAAGCCAGGGGCCTCGAGGGCTCGAATATATAAGCTCGAAAACACAAGAGTCAGCGGAAGCAACAATATCTGAGTACAGACATAAGTTAAACAAGTTTGCCTTAAAAAGGCTAGCACAAAAGTAGCAACGATCGAAAAGGCAAGGCCTCCTGCCTGGGACCTCCTAACTACTCCTCGAAGTCGAACTCCATGTAGAAACATCCTCGGGATCCTCTGGCTCCGGGACTCCATCATATGATAGCAGTAACCGAGAAAAGAGGAAAAGAAGTAGGAAAGCAACCGCGTGTACTCATCCAAAGTACTCACAGGCAAGGAGCTACACTACATATGCATTGGTATCAAACGAAAGGGGTAGTATATGTGGACTGAACTGCAGAATGCCAGAATAAGAGGGGGATAGCTAGTCCTGTCTAAGGCAACGCTTCTGGCAGCCTCCATCTTGCAGCATGTAGAAGAGAGTAGATGGTAAGTTCACCAAGTATCATCGCATAGCATAATCCTACCCGGCGATCCTCTCCTCGTCGCCCTGTTAGAGAGCTATCACCGAGTTGTATCTGACACTTGAAAGGGTGTGTTTTATTAAGTATCCGGTTCTAGTTGTCATAAGGTCAAGGTACAACTCTCGGTCGTCCTTTTACCGAGGGACACGGTATTCGAATAGATAAACTTTCCTGCAGGGGTGCACCACATTTTCTAACATGCTCGATCCCTCTGGCCGGACACACTTTCCTGGGTCATGCTCGGCCTCGGAAGATCAACACGTCACAGCCCCACCTAGGCACAACAGAGAGGTCAACACGCTGGTCTAACTCCTATGGCACAGGGGTCTGGGCCCATTGCCCATTGCACACCTGCACGTTGCGAGGGCGGCCGGAAGCAGACCTAGCCTCCCTAATACAAGAGCAGGCGTTCCAGTCCAATCTGGCACGTGCCGCTCAGTCGCTGATGCCAAGAAGGCTTCGACTGATACCACAACGTCAAGTGCCCATAACTGTTCCCGTGTAGTTGGTTAGTGTGTATAGGCCAGTGGCCAGACTCAGATCAAATACCAAGATCTCGTTAAGCATGTTATTTTGAAGTAACCATGGATGCTGACCAGGGCCAGGCCCACCTCTCTCGTAGGTGGCCTCAACCTGCCCTGTCGCTCTGCCACAATGTACATCAGGGGGTTGTCGGGAACCCAGGCCCATCACTACCTGGATGGAACCACCTGCCCTTTCAACCCCCATCGGAATCATTTGCGGGTACTCTACGAGCCGACCCGACTTTCGTCACCATATGTATCACATATTATGTATATAAGTATATACCCATGATCACCTCCCAAGTGATCACGGCCCGATAGTATAGCATACTAGACGGACAAGAATGTAGGGCCACTGATGGAATACTAGCATCCTGTACTAAGCATTTATGATTGCAGGTAAAGGTAACAACAGTAGTAGGAAAGATAGGCTATGCATCAGGATAGGATTATCGGAAAGCAGTAACATGCTACACTACTCTAATGCAAGCAGTAGAGAGTAGAATATGCGATATCTGGTGATCAGGGGGGGGGGGGCTTTCCTGGTTGCTCTAGCAAGTAGGGGGTCGTCAACAACGTAGTCGGTCGGGGCACCAATAGCGGTGTCAGTCTCGTAGTCTACCGGAGAGAAGAGGGGGGAAGAAACAGTGAATACAATGCAAACAGATGCATATCGATGCATGACATGACAAGTAACAGTGCTAGGTGTGCCCTAACGCAGTAGGAGGTGATATCGGCGAAAGGGGAAAACAACCGGGAAAGTATCCCGGTGTTTCACGTTTTCGGACAGACGAACCAGAGGGGGAAAGTTGCGTGTTCGCTATGCTAGGGATGTGTGGCGGACGAACAGGCTGCGTATCCAGATTCGTCTCGTCGTTCTGAGCAACTTTCATGTACAAAGTTTTTCCATCCGAGCTACGGTTTATTTTATATTAATTTTAAAAGATTTAAATCATTTTTATGATTTATTTAATTATTTTAAATCAACATTATCCAGAATAGTGTTTACTAACGTCATCATGACATCAGCATAATATCAGCAATCAACTGTGATCAATGACCGGTCAAACTGACAGATGGAGCCCTTTCATCTATGACTGTTAGCTAATTAACAGTAGTTAGACTAATTAGCAGGTTAATTAATCATGGTTAATTAGTTTAACTAAACGGTTAGGTTAATTAAATAGAATTAATTAATGAAGTTAATTACTTAACTAACTAATTAATTTAATTACTATTAATATATTTTTATTATTGTTTTTATAAACTCCTTTTGGTTATAAAATAGGGGTGTGGGCCCCTGCGGTCAGTGACATAGGGGAGGCAGCGGGGCGGGTTAGCGCGCGCGCCTGCCTGACATGGCGCTTGCCCAGGCCAGCCACAAGGCGGGGCTAGCGTGGCGCAGCGGGGCTCCGGCGACCACCGCAGCGAGCTGTAGCAGCCGCGGGGAGGGGAAGCAGCGGCGAGCGCGCACGCCGGCGTGGCCGCGGGGTGGCGCGGCGGACGGAGGCGGGTGCTGCAGTGGCGGGCGCGGAAGGAGCGGCGCGGCGCTTGTGGCAGCGGGTGCGGCGACGGTCGGCGCGAGCTGGACGGCGACCGCAGGGCCAACGGTGAGCGGGCGCGGCGGAGCCAGGGCGAGGGCTGCGGGACGAGGCCGGAGCTCGACCGGAGCGAGCTCATGGCGGCGGCAGTGAGCAGAGGCAGTAGCAGGGTAGACATTGCACCTGTGCGAGGAGCAGGGGAGCGAGGCGTGGTCGGGGGCGCGAGAGGCAGGGGCCGCGCGCGATAACAATGGTCGCGGGGCAGGGGCTCGCGCGCGGGTTGCAGCGAGGGATGGCGAAGCCGCGAGGCGGCCGGCGTGGAGTAGGCGATACGGGGCTCGAGCTAGGGCGATGGTGAGCGCGGCCAGACGTGGCGTCGGCCGCACGGTGCGCGGCACGGGAGGAGCGCGTGTGCGAGGGAGGAAGAAAGGGGGAGGTGAGGTGCTCACGACGGGGCGCATGGACTAAGGCAGCGGGCTCGGGGTGGCCGATTGGGTAGCGGGACGTCGAGGCAGCAGGGCGACAGTGGTGGTGCTCCGGTGAGGGGCGTCGAGGACGGCGATGTGCGTCGGGGCGATGGGGTCGGGAGCGGCTCCGGGCTCGGGGCGGTCCAGTGGGGAGGAGGGTTGAGGAGGCGGGCGCCGGCGACGGTGGGACAGAACTGGGCGGCATCGGGGTTCGGCGTCGGAGGTTGGCGATGGGCGGCGGGGCCGTGCCCGACTAGGATCAGGGGCGTCAAGGGAGGAGACGAGGGGAAAGGGGAATCATGGGGGGTGAGTGGGGGTTACGAGTTAGGGTTTCGGGGCAAGGGGTTATGGGGAGTGTGGAGTGGCCGGCTGGTTGGCCCTTTGCCCAGTTGGGCGGGTGGCCTGCTAGGACGGAGCCCAGTGGGGGGGGGGTTTCATTTTCTTTTTCTTTTTCTTTTTTTGTTTTGTTCTTTTCCTTTTATTTATTCTTTTCTGTTTTCTTTTAACCTTTAATATATTTTAGTTTAAATAAAATACAACAATAGTTCCTAAATTAGTTTTACTAAATATTCCAGTGCCACAAACAACTTAGCACATTTTAGAAAGTAGTTTGTATTTGTTTATTAATTTACAAGCATTTAATTAATAGTTTTACCACTATTGTATTTATTATTATGCATTTGACTACTTTATAAGAGTGTGATTTCTCCATCAATATTTATTATGAATTATTTGCTACATTTAGAACATTTTAGTTTTGACATTTGAAAACTTTTCATTGTATGTCTTTAATTCAATTTTGAATTGAATCGGTTTTGAAGTAACCCGAGATTAACTACAGTGACAGAGGTGATGTGGCATCATTAGCAGGGAATTACTGTAGTCTAATTATCTGGACATCACAATTCTCCTCTACTACAAGAAATCTCGTCCCGAGATTTTAAGAGGTGGAGTAAGGGGGAAAGATCTGGTTAGGAAATTCTAACGAATCTTCTCGATCTTGGTTGCTCTTCTCGAAGAATTCGATCCATTACATTGATTTCTTCATTCCTCTGTTTCAGGCCATCATGATGAAGTCATCATCGTTTCTTCGGGAACTCCATCGTACATACGAAAAATAAAGGGGTGGGTATTTCAAGAGAACGGACCTCTGCAAGGTTGACTATCTGGTCAATAACATCAGGGAAGGTGGCGGAAAGTAACTCTCGAATTGAAACTTAAGAAATTATCGAGAGCAAAGTAAGGAGGTATCATGGGAAGTTTCGAGCGGGTAGGCAATCGTTCGATGCCTGAAACAGGGCGTGAAAGGGGTTCAAAGCAACGGAAATAAGTATTGTGTTTAATACCATAATTGATGATCACAGGGAAGGTGGCTCGTGAATTACATACGAAGCCAAGCGTGAGGAATAATTTTAGAAACAGGGTTGCACAAGAGAGTCAGCTTTCGATCCTGTGGAACTGGGGGTTATGGGCCCACAATGTGGGTTAAAAGTAGAAAGAGTGGTGACATATTGCATGGTCATGATAGCAAGGCAGGTCAGAGCATAGCATGTCAGAGGGTAGCCTGTCGATTATGTCAGCAACAACGTCAGTACCAAGGGCGAGGGACGAAGAGAACCATTTTCCTGCTCATTGAACGAGGCGGACCAATAGGCAAAGTTCTCGTCCATCGGTGGCTACCGGTATGTCATCAACAATAGTAACAGGGTCTTGCTGACAGAATTGTACACCGAGGTGTTTACATAAGTAGGAGAATATTACTGCTCAGATCATATAGATCACAAGAAAGGTTAAACCAAACAATGGAAAGAAAAATATGATTATCAGATTAAACAGAACAATGGAAAGGAAAATGTGTTTAAACACATATTTCAAGGGTATATCCTTCCCAAGAACAAGCAGAGCATGATATCCATGACATGATATAATGTAGAAAACTCTTTAGGTAAGGGGAGAGAAATTTCATGACATTACCCATATAGCGGTGTTTGGATAATTGAGCAGGAAACATCTAACATTGGGCTTCAAATGTTCTTGTTGAAAATCGGAGTACCATAGACATGCTTCGAGATAGCATTGACATGGTCACTGGGTAAAGATCAGACTTTGGATATACAAAGGATCCATCAGGAACAACTTATAGAATAAGTCTTACAATTTCCTCATGGAAGAATGGCTAACCTTGCTAAAAAGGAAACTATAACAATAGGCACTCTGGGCAGGTGTGTTAGGATGACATCACCTTATTGGGTTAAAGACCAATGTTATAACTCTTGGGAATATGTTCCAACCATCGTATCTGACCGAGATTCAGGTTCGATTGGTGTCAGGATACCCCAGACTCAGGATGCCTGAGAAGAAAAGGTGCAACTCAAATTGACGAGATGACATTGTAAGATTCTCAGGAAATGAACTATGGAAGCAAGTTCCGAAACAAGAGTTCATCATCAAACCCAAAAGAGGATGAAGAGGTAGCTGATGAACTTAGCGACAATTCATCGAGATTTCCAAGAAGATGGATTTCCACAATTATATTGTCGATGTGGAACCACACCTATGGGATCACAAGAATCCCTACTACGGTTGTCGGGGCGCATGGTTGCGAGTAGAGCAGGACTAGTAGACAGCACTAGGATCGTTTACCCAGGTTCGGGCCGCAAGGATGCGTAAAACCCTAGTCCTGCTTTGGTGGGTGTATTTTTGAGAGTTCTTGGGCTCTCGAACTAGCTGTGGTTAGTGTGTGGTTCCAAAGAGCCGAATCCCTCTCCTCGTCACCTTGGGCCTCCTTTTATAGGAAAGAGGGGTTGCCACAGTGGACACAGGAGGTGGAAAGGTCTACAGTGGCACGAGGTTATCCCTCGTATTACAGGACAAGGTGCATTTAATGCACTGCTTAGGTGCCCTCTTGCTTTATTGGGGACGTGGGTGAGGCCCGTCCCGTCCGTTGCCGCTCCTCCTCGCTTCGATACGCGCCTCGGCCAGGGATGCGTGCGGTGCCATGTAGGCAGGCAGGCAGCTGAGTTGGCGTGGTGGTGGAGCCTTCACGAAGATCTACATGTCGCCACACAGGCGCTTGATGAGTTGGCCTAGGAGCTGCATGTTGCCACGCAGGTGCCCGCCCAGCTGGTTGGGCTGGCAGCTGCATGTGAACGGTGGTGGGAGCTTGGTTGACGTGGGCTTGGCGGTGGCCTTGCCGGCGTCTTTGGCGAGGGCCTTGCCGGGTGGCCCGGCAAGGGTCTCGCCGTGGCATGTTGTCGTCCCCGGCAAGGATCTTGCCGGGGGTCTGGTGGCCTTCCTTGGCAAGGATCTTGCTGAAAATCATCGTCTTCTGATCTGATCTTGAATATGTCTTCACAAAGATCTATATGTCGCCACAGGGGTGCCTCCCCGAGCCCTGGCCCCATGCTAAGGATGGCACTGGGGGCCGCGGGCTCAAGGGTGGCTCGCTCTGTTGGTGTGGGGCGAGCTGTCCTGACAAGAGTCTTGCCGGGGCCGCTGAGGCCACCCAGCAAGGGTCTTGCCTGGGGAACTTGCTTCGCCCCCTGCTCTTTGTGGTCTTGGCCTTGGCGTTGCTTTGATTGTCTTGGGCTTCGATCTTACCTTGGCTCACCTCCCTCGTTCTGCTTGGTGTGGCCATGGGCGCGGCTTTGACTGCCTGTGCACAGGAAAAGGGGTACAAAGGTTCGCCCCTATTTTTGTACACCGACAGGAGCCTCCGGGCCTGGGCCACACATAAGCGCAACACGTTGTTGGGCCAGGCCCAAAATGGTGCGCGGACAGGTGGGGCGGTTTTTACCGTGGTAAGTTTCTTCGCACGCTCCGCCTCCCACGACCCGTGTGCGTGGCGCGGCGTGGAGGGGTGTGCGTGACGTGGGCGGCATGTGTGGGGCGGTTTCCACATGCATGCGTCACATCGCAGTAAAGAGGCGACTCACGTCTCCCCCGTAAAAAGAGGGAGGCGTGGAGGTGCGGCTCATTTACTGAGCGGGATCGGGGTGCGGTCTTCAAGGCGTCCACTCCCCACGATCACGGGGAGTGGAGAGGCCGCCTCACCCGTCCCCTGAGTTATGCACGTCAGCCACACGTCCTTGTTGTGGCAAACGGTGGAGGCGAGAATCCGGGCCACCACTGGTTGGGCGGCGGGTCGGTCCTGATTCCCCGCGCCTCCGGTGTCTGGATTGGCTGAGCGGGGCGGCCGAGCCTCAACCCCGTTCCTTTATAAAGATGAGGAGGGGGGAATGGCACCCCGCATTCTTCCATCTTCTATCTCTCTCTGCTCCTGCTCCTTCCTCTCACTCGCCATGGAGAAAGGGAATCCTGGTCCTTCGACAGTGGCAGCGAGGGTCGCCGCTCGACAGCGCGTCCCTCCCCCTCCTGAACCTGTTGTGGCAGAACCGACTGCGAGGGGAAGGGGGAGGGGGCGAGGCTGAGGCAGAGGCCGTAGCGCTCGGGGAAGAGGAGGATGGGGCGGCGCGCCAGCCTCGCCCCTGCCAATGATGCCCTTCCCGATGGAGGGCCACGTTGACGACCAGCCTTGCGAGTTCTTAATCAGGCTCCGCCGGCCCCCGCATCGTCGTCTTCGTCTTCCCACTCCGTTCGCTCGGGTGATGGAGAGTGCCCCGCCCAAGACCCTCAGGTTGCACATGAGGGGCTGCGGGAACGGGGGCACGCGGGTCGACGTCAACTTCCCGGCTCCTCGAGTTATGTATCTCTGCTGTGGATGGAAGAAGTTCGCCCGCATCCACAGCCCGACGGCGGGGCTCGTCCTCTACTTCAAGTTAATGGAGGACGGCCAGCTCTCCGTCAAGGTCTTCGGAGATCTTGGAACTCGTCTGAAATGCTGCATGGCGAGCTCCTCTGATGGAGATTCCGACGATGGAAGCTCGTCCTCAAGCGAGAGCGACGAGGAGGACAGCGGGGCGGATAGCGGGGACGAGTCCGACTAGGCGTCGGACGCCCCGCGCCTGGGCGGGTGCAGCAGCAGCAGCATCTGCACCTGGCCGCTCCTTCGGCAGAAGCTGGCCGGGGGCAGGGCCAGCTCCTTGAACCTTGCGGGGCTGTCTCCTCGGGCGGCTGGCGTCGGGAGGCTGCGGAAAAGGAAGAGGGCGGGCGGCAAGGCCGTCAACTCGGAGTACGTGGGCACCGACGCCTTCATCGTGTATTGCCGGTCCTGCCGCCTCTTCTTCCAGCTCCTTTCCCGACACCGTCATCACCGGCCCGCCCGTGGGTGGCCACCGAGATGTTCTCTTGGTGTTTTCTGCTGCTCGTAGCTCGCCTAGGCGCCCCTTTTGCCCTTTCACCTCCTTGACCTGCCTCCTGAGGAGAGGGACAAGAAAGGGATTACGGGCATCTTATCTCTCTTTAGTTTGTAAGCCTGCGGGCCTTTGTTAAATTTAAAACTTGTAATCCCCTTGCTCATGTTTTTCATCTCGCACAAACTGTACCTGTATGGGATGTTTTTAATGAAAAAGGGATGCTTGCTGGGTTTTTTGTTCACGGGTAAATCCTGCGACAAGGAGCGAATCCTTGTTATTGTTTTAAGATAAACGTTTTTCGCCCGGCAACAGGCCTTGCCGCCCCCACTCCACTCGACCGATCTCGCGCTCTTGGCGGAGGCAGGGATGGAGCGGGCTTTAAGCTCCTCGTCCCACCTCCTTGCCGCCACGGCTATGACCAAATCCAAGCCCAGGAAATAATCCCTAGGTATAGGAAAAGGGGGAGCACGACAACCTAGAGATAAAAACGAGGTTTCACATGCCCCAGTTTGGTTCCGAAATGCCTGACAGAGGATAAAAGACTTATCTAGATCCACAACCCTTGGCAATCTCATCTTGCTGTAGTTGGATCCTTGTGCTTGCAGCCCCCGGCAACTCTGGCTTGCCGGGGTCGGGGCGCCGGTCCGTTTCCTTCTTTCCGAGTAGCTCAGCAGAAGTGCTCTTGTGCCCTGCGAACCAAAGGAGGACAGAAAAGGAACAGACAGATGCGCACTCGACCTATAGGCTAGGGGTTAGTCGCTGCTAAGCGCTATCAACCCTAACCAATGAAGAGACTCGACCTAGCATGCATGCTATAACTTAGGGTGCTAGCGCTTTATTTATTTATGCTCAGGGTCTGCGCCTGGCTTTGTACAAAGGGTCACATGCCTTGTCGGCAAAGCTTGTACAAAAGGTGGCTTGCCGGGAGGCCCGGCAAGCCGCGCCTTATGGGTAAAACTTATGAAGATGCTCGATGTCCCAGGAGTTGCTCACTGTGACGACATCTTCGGTCTACAGGCGGACTGCGCCAGGCCTGGTGACTCGCATTACCCGATAAGGGACTTCCCACTTTGGCGTCAACTTGTTGGAATTCTTGGCCGACTGAACGCGCCGAAGAACAAGGCCGCCTTCCTCAAGGCTTCGGGCATGAACCTTGCGGCTATGATAGTGGCGCAAGGCTTGCTGGTAGCATGCCGCTCTCACAGCCGCCCGAAGACGATCTTCCTCAAGGAGTGTCACGTCATCTTGGTGCAACGGCTCTTGCTCAAGCTCATCATAAGCAAGCACTCAAGGTGACCCGTATATGAGTTCCGTGGGGAGAACTGCTTCTGCCCCGTATACCAGGGCAAAAGGTGTCTCGCCGGTGGATCGATTTGGCGTTGTCCTGATCGACCAAAGAACCGCCGGCAACTCATCAATCCAGTGCCTTCCACTCTTGTGCATCTTGTCAAAGGTCTTCGTTATCAAGCCTCACAACACTTCAGCATTTCCTCTCTCCGCTTGGCTGTTGCTCCGTGGATGTGCCACGGAAGCAAAATAGACCTTGCTGCCGAGGTCTTGGATGTACTGCATGAAGGTGTGGCTTGCGAACTGTGTGTCGTTGTCGGTGGTGACTCTGTTTGGCACACCAAAACGGCAGACCAGTCCTTTGAAGAACTTGACGACTGACTGAGAAGTCACCTTCACCTTCCTCACTGCTTCCACTTCCGGCCACTTTGTGAACTTGTCGATTGCAACGTACAAGTACTCAAAGCCCACGACAGCGCGGGGGAAAGGGCCCAGTATACCGAGCCTCCAGACCGAGAATGGCCAGGAGAGAGGGATTGTTTGAAGGGCTTGAGCCGGCTGATGAAGCTTCTTTGAATGGAACTGGCACGCTTCACACTTGGTTACTAGTGCCATTGCATCCTGGAGGGCGGTGGGCCAGAAGAAACCTTGCCGGAATGCCTTCCCGGCAAGGGCCCTTGACCCTATGTGGGAGCCACATATGCCTCCATGTATCTCCGCCAACAGCTCCAGTCCTTCCTCCCGGGGGATGCACTTGAGTTTCACACCATTTGGCCTCCTCTGGTACAGGACGTCATCGACGAACTGGTACAGGGCGGACCGACGGGCTACTTTCTCTGCTTCTTCCTGCTCCTCAGGAAGCTCCCCTATTTGGAGGAAGTGGACGGTATGCTGCGCCCATGCCGGAGCCTGGGGCTCGACGGCAAGGACCAAAGGCATTTCTTCCGCCATGAGAGCAGCTGTCTCTACGGCCAGGGCTTGACGCCCTGTCGGAGCCAGTCGCTCTTGGGGAGGCTCAGCGTCCGCGGCAGCACCCTTGCCGGCGGCCCTAGGGGGCTCGGTAGGAAAGTACTTACCGGGACCTGATTTCCTCCGCTTGTTCCGCCCCGTTGATGGTTCAACAGATGGTTGAGTTAACCGGAGCAAAAAGGTACCTGGTTCCACAGGTAGCTTGAATGCAGCACGCTTTGACAGGTAATCGGCGATGTCGTTCTCCGCCTGGGGGACGTGCTCCGCCTGGATACCGTCAAAGCGTTCCTCCAGCTTCCTCAGCTCATCTACATAGGCTTCCATCAATGGGCTCTGATAATCCTTGTTGACCTGCCTAACAACAAGCTGCGAGTCACCCCTGACCATGAGCTTCTTAACCCCGAGGTCTGCCGCGATCCTATGACTGACAAGCAATCTCTCATACCCGGCGGTGTTGTTGGTGGACATCTCCCTGGGGAAGTGCATCTGCATCACGTACTTGAGGTGTTCTCCGGTGGGTGCGACGAGTAGCACACCGGCACCGGCGCCTTGCAGCGAGAAGGCCCCATCAAAGTACATGATCCAGTTGCGGTCTGCTTCCTTGTCGGGGAGAGTGGTCTCATGGACTTCTTCATCGGGCGTCGAGGTCCATTCTGCGATGAATTCCGCCAAGACTCTGCTCTGAATTGTCGAGGTACTTTCAAACATCAAACCAAAACTTGACAGCTCCAAGGCCCATTCCACAATCCTTCCGGTTGCGTCCGGGTTGTGCAGTATCCGTTGCAACGGGAGGCGGGTGACGACAGTGATCTCGTGGGCCTGGAAGTAGAGACACAACTTCCTCGAGGCCATAAGGAGGCCGAAGAGAAATTTTTGCATGCCGGAATACCTCGACCTAGCCCCCTGCAAGAGGGAGCTGACAAAGTAAACCGGGTGCTGCATCATCTTCTTCTTTGGCACCACTTCACTCGACTGCGCGGGCATTGCCTTGGTGGCACCAGACTCTGCCGGGGGCCGCGCCTTGTCAGCACCAGGCCCTGCCAGGGGAATCTTTGGCTTGCCATCCGCTGGTTCTGCCTCCATTGGTGCCTCCTCGTCGACCTCCCTCCGTGCCACCAGTGCGGCGTTGACTACTTGATTCATCGCTGCCAGATACAACAACAACGGCTCTTGTGGTTTAGGTGCAACCAGTATCGGCATGGAGGAAAGGTATTTCTTCAGATCCTGTAGTGCTGCCTCAGCTTCTGGTGTCCACTCTATTGGGCCTGCCTTCTTCAAGATTTTGAAGAAGGGAAGGGCGCGCTCTGCGGACTTGGAGATGAACCGGCTCATGGCGGCAACGCAGCCGGTGAGCCGACACACATCCTTGATCCGCTTGGGCGCCTCGATCTGCTCAATAGCCTTGATCTTGTCTGGGTTTGCCTCGATCCCATGCTGTGACACAAAGAATCCGAGAAGCTTGCCGGACGGAATGCCGAAGACGCACTTCTCAGGGTTCAGCTTGAGGTTGATCTTGTGCAGGTTAGCAAATATCTCTTCTAGATCTTGCACAAGAGTTGGCCCGTCCTTGGTTTTGATCACTATGTCATCCATGTAGGCCTCCATATTTCTATGGAGCCGAGGTTCAAAACCAATTTGGACTGCTCTTGAAAACGTTGAGCCGTCACTCTTTAGCCCGAAAGGCATCCGTAAAAAGCAATACATACCACATGGGGTGATGAATGCCGTCTTCTCTTCATCCTCTCTTGTCATGAAGATTTGGTGGTAGCCTGAGTAGGCGTTGAGGAATGATAACAGATCACACCCGGCCATGGAGTCAACAATCTGGTCGATGCGCGGCAATGGGAAGGGGTCCTTAGGGCAAGCCTTGTTAATATCTGTGTAATCAATACACAGCCTCCACTTCCCATTCGCCTTGCGCACCACTACTGGATTGGCCAACCACGTCGGGTGGAGCACCCCTCTCACCAAACCTGCCGCTTCCAACTTCCTGATCTCCTCTGTGATGAACTCCTGCCTTTCTAGATCCCGCTTTCTGACCTTCTGCTTGACGGGCCACGCATGGGGGAAGACAACTAGGTGGTGCTCAATCACCTCCCTGGGAACACTGGGGATTTCAGACGCTTGCCATGAAAACACGTCGACATTTGCCCGCAAGAAGGTGACGAGCGCGCCTTCCTATTTGCTGTCGAGGGTGGAACCTATGATGAAGGCCCCTCCAGTGCCATCCTCCCCGACGGGCACCTTCTTGGTCTGCGGCGGCTCGGCTCTGGATCTCTTGCTCTTGTCGTTAGAGCTCTCTGGCACGTCCTCAACGGTAGCACAACACTCCGAGGAGGTGCACTTGCCGGAGTGGGTGTGAGAGGTCTTTCCGGGCTCCTTTTTCCCTCCCGGGCCATCAGCGGCAGGAGCAGGTGCCTTGACGGCAGCTGTTACAACTACTTCCCGGTAGAGTTGGTCGGTGCAGATCAGCGCGTCCTTCTTGTCAGAGGGGACGGAGATGATGGTCAACGACCCAGGCATCTTCAGCATGTTGTAGGCGTAGTGTGACGTCACCATAAACTTGGCCAATGCTAGGCGACCGAGGATCCCGTCGTAGGGCAAGGGGATCTCGGCCACGTCGAAGATGATCCTCTCCATATTGTAGTTCAACTCTCCTCCAAATGTCATGGGCAGTGTGTCCTTTCCCTTCGGCGGCTCCTCCCCGGATTGACCCCTTGAAACGTGCCCGTTTCCTCGAGGTCTCCATCTGGGATTTGCAACCTTTTGATCACGGCAGGTGAGATCAGGTTCAGGCCAGCCCCACCGTCAACCAACATCTTGTTCACCCTGAGGTTGCGTATTGTTAGCGAGACCAACAATGGAAAACACCCGACCGCGGTAGTGCGGTCAGGGTGGTCCTCGGCGTCAAAGATGAGGGGCGTGCTGGACCACTTTAGGGGCTTCTGAGCGTCGAACGACGGCTCTGCTGCTGTAATCTCAAGCGCCCACTGCTTGAGCCGGCGGTGAGAGGTATGCAGCGAGGCGCCGCCATCGACGCACATGGCCTCCGTAGCCTTCTGGAACCCTTGCTCACTAGATTCTCATCCTCGCCGTGACCGTCGTCTTCTTGTTTCTTGTCGCGGCCCCGGGCGGGCCTCTCTTGCTGGTTGTCCTTGCCGGGGCGGCCTCCTTGGCCGCCATGCTTCTTGCCGGATCCCTCAGCACCTTCCTGGTCCTTCTCCTTGTCCTGCCTTTTATACTCAGCCTTTTGCTTCTCAGCAAGCAGCTCGACTTGTCCGCAGTTCTGGAGGTCATGGCCCTTGGTGCGGTGGATCTTGCAGTATTGCTTGCCGGAGCTTCCTGGCTTGTCGTTAGCCGCCAGGGCCCGGCAAGCGGCGCACCCAGCAATCTCCTTGCCGGGGGCGTCTGCCTTGACCTTCTTGCCGGCACCAGTATCGTCAGATCCCTCAACGGCAAGCACGACCTTGCCTTTGTGTTTCCTGTTGTGACGCCAGCTCGTCTTCATCGGGATGGTGGCTTCTTCATCAATAGAGTCGGTTTCCGTGCTGGCGTCTTCGCCGGGGTACTTCCTTCCCTCTTCAGCCCGGGCGCACCTATCGGCCATAACGTAGAGCTCGGCCACATCTTTAACCTTGGTCATCGCCAGCTCCTCGCGCATCTTGAGATTGCGTACATTCTGGTGGAACGCGCTAATCACAGCGGCGGGATGAACGTCGGGGATGTTATACTGCACCTGGCTGAATCTCTGGATGTACTTGCACAGGGTCTCCCCATCCTTCTGGGGAATGATATGAAGATCACTTGCCTGGCCATGAGCTTGGTGGCCTCCTGTGAAGGCGCCAATGAACTCATGGCACAGATCTGACCAGGAAGAAATGGAATCCGTCGGCAAGTGCATCAACCAAGACATCACATAGGGCTTGAGCACCAGCGGGAAATAGTTGGCAAGCACCTTGTCATCCCGAGCCCCAGCGGCCTGCATCGCGATGGTGTAGATGCTGAGGAACTCGGATGGATGGGTCTTGTCGGTGTACTTCTCGCCGACATTGGGCTTGAACGTGCGGTGGGACGGCCACTGGAACTGCCTCAGCTCACAGGTAAAAGCTGGGCATCCCACCTCGTAAGGTAGGTCGCCGGGGCCCCCCGTTGCCGGGTGGTCCATAGCGGGTCCCGCCCGCTTGTCCGACTGGCGGCATGTTTCGCGCCGGCGCTCGACGGTGGTTCGAGCGTCTTCATGAGCTCGCTCCCGAAGGACCTGGCGCTGGTCGCAGAGGGTCCGCGGGTCGGACGACGCTATGGAGATGTTGTCACAAGCGTCGTCGCGACGGGCCGACGCCCGCGGCGGCCGACGAGGAGGAGAGTGCACTGTGGCCGCAGCTCCCCCAGTCCTCCCAGTGCCAACATGTAGTGGCTTGGTGGAGCGCCGGCCCGAGGGCCCCGCTGGTCGTAGATCGTCTTTGTTTGCGACGGCGACGAGGCTCCGGATGGTGTCCCTCCACTCGTCGAGCTTCTCCGCAGCAGGAGGGAAGTCGAGGAGCAGGTGTGCGCGTGCCAAAGCTTCCGCTGGCATGGGCGATGGCGACAGCTGCATGGATCGCGGCGCGCTTCGACTTCTAACTACATTAGAAGGAGCTCCGTCATGACCCAGCGGCTACGCGCCATTTTTGCCAACGCTTCCGCGAGCGTGCTGAACCCCCTCATCTTGCCGATGACGCACGGTGCTCTTCCCACGGCGGTGCCCAGGGTCACCATCATGGTGACGCTGCTCGGCGCGCACACCATGGGAAGAACGCGCGGTGGTCGCCGGTGTAGGTGTCCTGGAGCACTACAAAAAAAGACACATCCGTGACATTTTGGGCCAAACGAATTTTTTTCTGTCATACATATGACACTTCTATGATGATAATTGTGACAAAACCCGGTATCATCATAGATGTGGTGGGCTCCTACTTCTATGACAAAAAATCATGACAGAAAATGGGTTTTTCGTCCTGGGCGGGCCGGAGACGCAGCTGCATGACATTCTTTGGGCCATCCATGATAGAAAAAACCGTGGTAGAAGCGAGGGCAAGGAAAATTTCGGGGAGTTCCCGGTTATGGTGGGAGGTCGGGGGCCGAGCGATGCGCGTTTCTCTCGTACACGTACGCGCATGTGTGCGAGGCGTTGGCTCTAACTGAACCCGAGTGAGGCGTTGGGCTCTAACTAAACCCGAGCGATTGCACTGCAGGCTACGAGTTACTAAACCCGAGCAATCGATCGATGGCTGTTAACTGAACCCGATCGAGCGGTTCCGTCGCTACTGCTACTAACTGAAGCCGATTGATTGGATGAACAGTGAGT